>NC_091581.1:27787510-27807510 GCF_042767895.1 Penaeus vannamei
GAAGACGAAAAAGGAATATAAGAGCAGCGGTCTGCGGGAGAGGAAGATGCTCATGGACTTTAGAACGCATGCTTTTTCCACAAAATTATGATTATGCAACAGAAATGGATGATAACACGATTCCTTAAAATATTTATTATTTATTATATTCGTCATTATCGTTTGTATTTATTTTTTGTATATTCATCTATATGTTATAAATATATATATATATATATATATATATATATATATATATATATATATATATATATATATATGTGTGTGTGTGTGTGTGTATGTGTGTGTGTGTGTGTGTGTGTGTGTGTATTTGTGTGTGTGTTTTCTATTGATTTGATCTTACTTAACTTAAGTTAAACTGAAAACGACGACATCATGTAAAATGATAATTCAGTCAATTTAAACATTTATTCGAGAATCCTTTTTGATGCGAAAAATAGAAGTTTCCGGTAAGCCCGCTACAGAAGTTCCAGTCTGTTGCCTTTTTTATCTAGTTTCTTGTATTCTGCATTATCTTTCGCCTTGTTAAAAGTGTGAGCTCGGTCCGGTTAATAGCATTATATAAAAGAATAGAAGTGAATTGACTACAGTGCAGCTGATCTCACTCCTTATTTAGCTCCTGCAAATTATTTTTCCCTTCATCCTACACGAGCTTTCGTATCCTTGTATATCCTGTTATCTAGGATCCTGGGAGTCCTTGAGCGCATCCTGTGTGCTTATCTACGAGGCGTGACTCGCTCGTAGAAGGATTCTTGCGAGTCTAAGGGTGTAGTTTCCCTTCCTGTGTGGCAAGGGTGTTGATCTCTGGCTTCCATGGAGGTGGTATCTCCTCTTATCAGTGATGGGGTTGGTGTTGCTAGATCCGGTATTGGGAAGGATTTTAGAAGCATTAGAAGATATTGTAGTAGGGTTAGTTTGGGAACAAAGAACAAGGGAGATAAAGATAATGAAGTGAGACACGATTTCAGAAGCATTAGAAGATATTATAGTGGGATGAGTTTGGGACAAAAGAACAAAGGAGATGAAATGATGAACTGAGACACGATTTCAGAAGCATTAGAAGATATTATAGTGGGATTGGTTTGGGACAAAGAACAAAGGAGATAAAATGATGAACTGAGACACGATTTTAGAAGCATTAGAAGATATTACAGTGGGATGAGTTTGGGACAAAGAACAAGGGAGATAAAGATAATGAAGTGAGACACGATTTCAGAAGCATTAGAAGATATTTTAGTGGGATTAGTTTGGGACAAAAGAACAAGGGAGATAAAATGATGAACTGAGACACGATTTCAGAAGCATTAGAAGATATTACGGTGGGGTTAGTTTAGGACAAAAGAACAAGGGAGATGAAATAATGAACTGAGACACGTGTTATTTATTATTATTTTTTACTGCAAAAATGTCTTCGCTTGTGCTAGATGGTGTGGTTGCGATTGGCTCTGCAAAGAATTCCTTTATGGGTGAATTAGATAGTGGAATTAAGATCCGCATTACTTTTTTTCATTGTATTACGCAACTTTAACAGACAGTAATTTGTGCTACGACCCACGTCTGTGATTTCGTGGTTCTTATTCTACATTTTTCTAATTCTATGATTTTTTTCACCTATTATACTTCAGTGGATTCCAACCTTGCTTCCAGGGTATAATAATCACCTTAAAAAAAAATCTGTGGTGTATCTACCGTGGTTTTTATTCAACAATTTTTTCTAATTCTATTATTTTTTCCCCTATTATGCTTCAGTGGATTCCAACCTTTGCCTCCAGGGTATAATAATCACCTTAAAAACAAAAATTCTGTGGTGTATCTACCGTGGTTTTTATTCTACATTTTTTTTTCTAATCCTATGATTTTTTTCCCTTAGTAATTATGCTTCAATGGATTCCAACCTTGCTTCCAGGGTATAATAATCACCTTAAAAAAAAAAAAAAAATTCTGTGGTGTATCTACCAACTGTCTTGTAAAGCGTGCATGCATTGATCAGCGCCCCGTGCAAGGATAAATCTATAGTCACTGGATGCTGCGAGTCATTAATCTCGCCGAGTCGGAGATGAGTGCGTATGATGGAGGGTCCGGGAGGGCAGGCATGCAGATGTCATGCTGTCATGCCGTCATGCTGGGCGCTGTTTCGTTTGCTTGCTTCTTTTTGTGGGTGATGGGTGTGCTTCGTATTGCTTGGTCACCGTGCGTTTTTCTTAGTGGCTTTATTTTGTTGTTTTTTATTTGTGGATGAAGAAGTATTTATTTATATTTTCATAACTTTTTTTTTTTTTTTGTCTTTTATTGCTATATTTTCCCCTCCGCTTTCATCATTTATCATTATATTTCCATTGTAATTGTCACTGTTGTTGTTATAATAGTTATACTACGATGACGAATACATAGGAAAGTTAATGTTATTTTGAAAACGTTGATGTTGCAAAGAAGTTGTATTCCTTTGATGCCGCTCCACAATTCTTGCTTCATTTCTCATTCTTATTTTTCTTTCTCAGAGTAAGATTGATATTATCTTCAGGCGCTAAATCACCGGGATACGCATTTTTGTGATAAAGTTATCCTCGTTATAGAAAAGTAAGGGAAATAATCAAAGATTATGTTTTATTGTTATATACAGATTGATTTATGATAAATACTCTTGCAGAACCAAAGATTAGCAACAGCAAACTATTTTTTCTAGTTTTTGCTTCAACTTTCATTAAGGTTATATGAATATATGTTCATAAAAGAGAGAGAAAATTACAGGGTATCGTTGCACTCAATTGCACGTTTAATTTCAATGGTTTACTCAAAAGGTTCTGGATGATTGCATGCCATTATCCGCGACAAATGACGGTCATCGTATAAATAACGAAGCCGTTTTTGTACAAAAGGCAGCAATAAAGGGAGAAATAACAATATTCAGCTAACCTGTGAATTATGAATGACGAATCACTTTTGTACGAAAGAGCGAAAATAAAAAGAAATTGCAATATTCAACAGAATGTGTGTGTGTGTGTGTGTGTGTGTGTGTGTGTGTGTGTGTGTGTGTGTGTGTGTGTGTGTGTGTGTGTGTGTGTGTGTGTGTGTGTGTGTGTGTGTGTGTGTGTGTGTGTGAGTGCAGACAGGTGTAGTCATGACAATATGTCCTTGGCCTTGAAACAGGGTGGAGGGTTAGGAGTACAGAAGAATAGGGAATGGAGGAGGGAGGTGAGTGCTGAAAAAAAGGGTCACGGTGTCCATTATAATCTTTGGTGACGAAGAGATAAGCGCGTTTGTACACACAAGGAAAAGGGGATTTCATTGTTGTGGTTTTCGACGAATTCCTAGACCCGTAAATAAGTCATATGGTAATAATAGAGTGATTATCTCTTTATTTTTAGTGTTGGGATGGGCATGAGTGGAGGGGGAGAAGGAGAAGGAACAATGACATTTGGAAGAGATGGAAGAGGAGAGATGGAGGACGAGGAACGAGAGAAAAAGAAGGTGAAGAAGGAGAAAATGGGCGAGATGTATGAAAACTAAAAGAAGGACCGTAGGAATCGGAGGTGAGGAAGAGGGAAAGGTGAGAAGAAAGAGGAGGGTAAAGGAAAAGACGAAAAAAATAAAGAGGCCCATGAAGACTAAAGAGGAAAATGAGAAAATAGAGACAATTCACTCCTGCAACACATTACCCTCCTCCTCTCTCCTTTACCCCCTCACCCCCCCCAGCCCACCTTCTCAAATCCTCGTCAAAAGAGAGCTTTATGCAACAATAACGTCAACACGACCGTGAGCGACTCGCCTGGTCCTACTGTGGCGGTCAAAGTGCAGAGACTTTTGTTTACAATAGAAGCAGATATTAAAAGACACGCTTCGGCTTTCGATTGGCAGTTGTTATTTCCCCGTGGATGATAGGAACTGATGGAGGAAGGCTGTATGTCTCCGTCGTGTGTGTGTGTGTGTGTGTGTGTGTGTGTGTGTGTGTGTGTGTGTGTGTGTGTGTGTGTGTGTGTGTGTGTGTGTGTGTGTGTGTGTGCGTTTGTGTGTGTGTGTGTGTGCGTGTGTGTGTGTGTGTGTATGTTTGTGTGTGTTTGCTTGTGCGTGTGCGTGTGTGTGTGTGTGTGTGTGTGTGTGTGTGTGTGTGTGTGTGTGTGTGTGTGTGTGTGTGTGTGTGTGTGTGCTGCAAGTTGTAGCTGTATAGCTCTACATGTAGAATTTCGTATGCCTGTGAGTGTGTTTATGAGTTTATTTGTGTTATTGTGGAAATGTAGGACTGTGTATGTTTGTATACATATACGCTATCGCCATTACTGTTAATATTGTTTTCAATATTAATCTACACGTTGCTGTTATCTTCATGTAGACAAATATGTGTCGTTTGATGTCTTGTTAGAAATATTTGTTGTTTCTTCCTGTCAAGACCTTAACTACCAGTTTTTCCCTTTTTCCTTTTTTTCTAATTCTTGTTTTTTTCTCTTCTTTTCTTTCAATAACAACTCGTTTTTTTCCCTTTTCCCGTTTTTTTTCCATTTCTCGTCATTTCCCTCTCCCATTTTATCTCCTCTTTTCTTTCAATCTATCAATTACCTATCCCCCTTTCTTTCCATCCATCGACCGCAACGAAGGTCGGATGATAATCACCCAATATTCCCACGGGCGTGAACTGCGCCATTGGCATACGAAGCAGCAACGCCGACTCGTGGCGATAGACATCGAAGTGGCCACGTTGCCCGTCCCTCGCGTGGGAGTCGACGGACGGCGCGTTGAGGTAGGGAAGGATCGGTGGCTTTTGGGGGGATTTGTGGGTCGGTTTTGTTGTTTGCGGGTGAGGGGTATATATGGGTATACGCATGGACGTGCGTAATGTATGTGTGTGTGTGGGGGGGTGTTTGTGTTTGCGTGCGTGTGTGTGGGGGGGTGTTTGTGTGTGTGTGTGTGGGGGGGGGGTGTATTAATATTTCGAATCATGAATGTTTTGCATCAACACTTGGAAGGGTCTTCAGAGCTACGATAGAGTGATTATCTACGTGATGAGAAACGCATAAAATGAAGAAAAACGCAGAGAAGATAAAGGTCGTAAGAGAGCAGATGAAATAAATCAATAATACCCTTTTAGTTCAATTCATCATTTTCGTATACGTTCAAAATAAAGACTAAACGCTGAAACACAGACGAACAATTATTGAACAGAAAATGTGATAAAGCAAAAACATAATCGCCCACCGTTCTTGCTCACTGTTCGGAAAAACGGAAAAACGGAAAGGCAACGGCTCAAGCCACGCCGCAGAGAAACGATAAGGTGCCATAATTGCCGCCTCATTACTTACGGCAAAATAATTACATCAGAAGACGCTCCCACGCACTTCCAGACGTTCCCACGCACTTGACCTCTGCGTCTTGACTTCCACGGCTACTGCGGCCACGACGTCAGGCGATGGCAGGTGACTCTGATGACTCTCGAGCGATTTTGGGCTTTCGACGACGACGACAACGACAACATTGGGCTCTGGTCGCTGGAAATTCGACGTCACTCAGATTCTTCCTTGTTGCAGAGATTATCTCGATCCTTTCGCGAGAAGTGAAGGAAGGACGTCAGGGAAAATAAGAGAGCAGTAAAGAATTTTTTTTTTTTCTTACTCAAACGCGCCAATCATTTTGGGACGGGTTGGTACTATTTTTAGATTTTTTTATGATGAGTCTAATACTAGTGGTTCAAAATCATTTATAAAATGCACCTTGAGAAAGACATGAAAAGAGTCAGAGAGACTGTCACTTTCTTGTACTTTTCCTAAGAAAATTGTGAGATGATCCGATGTTATTTACAAGAGGCAGCTCAGAAATGATTGCATTGTTAAGAATACTAGCGCGTATGGGTACCATGTTATTTGCATTAAAAAGGGCTATCTATATTTATCGCCTAGTTTCTATTTGTCGAAGTAAAAACACAAACATTCGGTACATTATTGATAAATATAGCTGCAGATACTCATAAGAAACACTTTCAGCAAACTAATTTTCATAATTTGTGAAAAAATAGACCTATTAAAAGCGAAATACGGGTAGAAAAATGTCTATGCACTAAGCGTATTACAAAGTCTCGGAATTTGATCTAAACTGCAGTATCTATAGAAGGTTTATCTTTTTTTTAAATTATTCTTTAACTTATTGATTTAAATTATATTTTTACATTTTTATCGAGAAAAGTGAAAACAATGTCTTCTATTTTTTCTGCGTTTCTATACTTAATTTGTTGAAGGTGAAATCTGTGTTACCTTTTAGTACTGATTTTTGTTGTTTGTTAAATATTTGCGCCTGCTAATGTGCGTTTTTTTTTTATTGGTGTTTAAATGTATAATGCATTTGTGTAGCTGATTTAAGTCCTCTCTTTCCAAATAAATATAAAGGCAGAAAACAAACAAACAAAAAAATGATAATCCTTCACAACACGAACGACCAAAATCCAGAGCGAATAACGAATGACGTCACAGACTCAATACGTGGAGTCCAATCCGACCTCCGGCGCCAGTTACAGGAGCCCGGAGAAGGGGAAGAGAGAAGAGTCTGCCAAGTGCATCGCTCTTGGGTCGTTATGATAATTATTGTTATCGGATGAGGGAATGTTCGGTTGAGAAGGGAGGTGGGGGGGGGGGGGTGGAAGGACGGGGGGGGGGGTGGGGGTGGGGGTGGAGGACGTGGGGGGTGGGGGTGGGGGTGGAGGACGTGGGGGGTGGAGGTGGGGGTGGGGGAGTATTCTCTGTGACGAGGGAGGTCTGTAAGGTTTGGAAGGGCGGGTTGTTTGTTGGGTCGTTTTGTTTGTTTCTTTGTTGTTTTGTTTTTTCTTCTTTTTCATGTTCTTCGTCATATATTTCGTTGTCTTTTTTCGAGTTCTCTTTCTCCTACATTTTTTTTCATCTCTTCTTCTCCTTTCCTTAATAATCCTCCCCCATTTCTCCTTCCCTATTTTCCCCTTCTCCTCATCATCCTCCCCTTACTTCTTATTCCCTTTCCCTTCCTCTTGCTTAATTTCCTTATTCTCTTGACTAGCAAGTTTCTAGCCCACCCCCTCTTTCGTTATAGCCTATCTATCTTACCTTATCTTTATCCCTTCCTCTCTTTTTCCTGCAATCATTCTCGTATTTTCCTTGCCTTTTGATTTTTTTTCGTCATGCCGCTGTTGTAAATCATTTTTATTTCCCCACAAACTCACTGCGCGTAAGAATGTATGGTAAACGGGGAAAAAAATATATCTCTACGTGAAGCTTTGTCGATAACCACTCCATTGTTCGGCGTGTTGCATCTTTATTGCTCCTTTTCTTGCATTGTAATTACTTCCTGTGTACCGCTCGAGCTTAAATAGGATCACGAACACGTATCTATGCACAATCGTACAAACGCATCCTTACACACACACACACACGCAAACACATACACACATACATACAAACACACACACACACACACACGCAAACACACACACACACACACACACACACACACACACACACACACACACACACACACACACACACACACACACACACACACACACACACACACACACACACACACACAAACAAACATTCACAAACCTAATTCACTTGGTCGCTTCACAAAGTCAAAAAGAAAAGAAAAAAAAGAAGCGCACGCAAATACACGCTCACACTCAAATAGATATACACACGTACTTACGCACATTGCTGCAGCACCACGCACACGCACTTACAAGTTTTTTTTAGGACCGGGGGGGGGGGGGCAACGGGCAGGTAAAGTAACAAAAGCTGAACTTTTTCCTCTTTCCGATAATTGGTCTTTATGCCTCGTTTGCACCATATGTGTCTAATATTTCCTCATCCCTTCTTTATTTTTTGTTCCCTCCTTTCTTATTTCATTCACCTCTCTTCCTTTTGTTCATCCTCCGTTTCCCTTTTTAGCCTTTTCTTTTTCCTTTCTCCTTTCCCATTTATTCTCTTCTCCATATCGCTCCTACTAAAAACACTACCACATTACTATTGTTTTCCTACCTTCTCTTCCTCCTATATCCTCCTCATGACTTTATTCCTTCTTCCCCCTCTCTTTTTTCTTTCTCCTTCACCCATTTCTCCTTAGCACTCCATCCATTCCTCTCCTCTTCCTCACCTCCTCATACGCATCTTTTTATTCCTATTTAACCACTACCACAGTCCGCCAGTACAGCTCGTGCACGGAGTTACAGGGGTATTGTGCCTAGCCCCCCCCCCCCCTACACCTCCCCCGTGTGTGTGTAGCGTGACCCAGGGGTGAACCGGAACTTGGTGGATTTGGGTCCTTTAGTTGGTTGGTTTGAAATTGTCATGTCATTTTTTTTTTATATGTCTGTCTGTTTTTATTTATTTATCGTTCTGTATGTTTCTCTTTTTGTTTTCCTTTTTTCAAGTTTTTTTATTTACTTTAACTTTCTCGGTTTTTCGTCAAGCCTCCTCCTCTCCCATCCTCTCTCTTTCAGTTATTGTCTGCTAATTTCATTTTCCACTTCTTCCTTTCTTTCGTTGTTGTAATGGCGTATGAATCTCCACACACAAACATTATTCAAACAAAATCAAGGAGAGGTTTATGTGCAGATCAATGTGCGCATATATTTGTTCACCTTCAGATGTGCACACATGCACCCTTCCACACACATGGCACGCCATACAAACGTATGCATATAGAAGGCATTCTCTCTCTCTCTCTCTCTCTCTCTCTCTCTCTCTCTCTTTCTCACTCTCTCTCTCTCTCACTCTCTCTCTCTCTTTCTCACTCTCTCTCTCTCTTTCTCACTCTCTCTCTTTCTCTCACTCTCTCTCTCTCTCTCTGTGACAGTATGTCACAGCAAAGAATATCCATTGTAACAAATGGAATTAGAACTAAATCTTAAATCTCTCTCACACACACACACACACACACACACACACACACACACACACACACACACACACACACACACACACACACACACACACACACACACACACACACACACACACACACACACACACACACACACACACACACACACACACACACACACACACACACACACACACACACACACACACACACACACACAAAGACATCAGTTCCGTAGAGGCAACCTTCTCTGATATCCCACAAGCGATTAGCCGCGGCCATAATTTTATTGAAAGGCACATCATATATCACAAGTTAACTACCGGATCGTGAACACCTTCTTCAGTAAACCATAAAACAGCATAAACAACATAAAGATGTCGTTAATATGACACTAATTGCCTCGTTTATAATCCTGAAGCACTGCAATGAAGATAGATACTGGGTAATCACTCGAATGGGGTCTCTTCCCGAAACCCAATCGTTCAGATGTTGCTAAAGCGTGACCTCGGCGTGGAAATGGAGAGTTCGTGACCTCGTTTCATCTCCGCTCCCCTTTCGTGATCTGCCTTGCGTCACTTGCGCTTCTCCCGGCCGTTAATGATGGTCTTTTTCCTGCGGTTGTTGAGGCCGTTCTGGAGTACCAAAAGGGTGGTTTTATTTTGTGTCTGGTTTATTATCTTGATTTCCTTCAGAGAGGTAATATTTTTGCTACCATTTATTGACTTGTTTACATGTTTTTATTCTGGGTGTCTTCGCTTATCAACAGCATTGCAGGAAACGTTAATAAGGAACTGAGATAACATTATGGAGGGGTTGGGCCTAGAGACCGCTTTATTAGACTCTGGTGGTGAAATGGATCTGCATGTGGATCCAAATGAATAAATGTATCACCAGTGCAACACGGCATAGGGGATGGGTCTGGCAGGAAATTCAGTATCTTTCAAAATTTGTATTCTGAAGCTGAATATACTTACATGCATACATATATACTCGTACATATACGTACATATATGCTGCATATATATATATATATATATATATATATATATATATATATATATATATATGTGTGTGTGTGTGTGTGTGTGTGTGTGTGTGTGTGTGTGTGTGTGTGTGTGTGTGTGTGTGTGTGTGTGTGTGCATGTGTGTGTGCATGTATGTTTAAAGAGAAATATATACATTTTGTATATATATATATATATATATATATATATATATATATGTGTGTGTGTGTGTGTGTGTGTGTGTGTGTGTGTGTGTGTGTGTGTGTGTGTGTGTGTGTGTGCACATACATATATATTTGTATCTGCATTTTTCTTTGTATATGCAGGTAAACAGAAAGGCAGAGAGATATACAGACAGTGACAAAAAAGAAACCAGTGTTTTACGTCTTAGGCTTGTGAGTGTGTGGTGTGTTTCGCACTCCCTCGGTAAGCGAGTAGCTCGTGATGACCCCCTATCACTACATCCGTCTCACTCTCACCGTAACAGATCTTTAATTCCTTTTATTACCTGCAACCCTCATTTAGCAGATCTTCACCGTGATGCAACACCCTCCGCCGTGATTTCATCTTTATACCCTCTTATATTCCATATTGTTTTCTTCTTTTTCATTTTTTGGGGGATGGGGAGGGGGTGTAGCTGTGCATTTACCCTTAACCTTACACTTCCCACTTACACATAACTTTACATTCTTACACTTCCCATTTACACATAACTTTACGCTCTTACACTTCTCACTTACACATAACTTTACACATAACTTTACACTCTTACAATTTCCACTTACACATAACTTTACATTCCTACACTTCCCACTTACACATAACTTTACACTCTTATACTTCCCACTTATGCATAACTTTACACTCTTACACTTCCCACTTACACATAACTTTACACTCCCCACTTACACATAACTTTACACTCTTACACTTCCCACTTACACATAACTTTACACTCTTACACTTCCCACTTACACATAACTTTACACTCTTACACTTCCCACTTACACATAACTTTACACTCTTACACTCCCCACTTACACATAACTTTACACTTCGCATACCTCCTCTCCACGCATTCACCCACCGCCACCTTCGCAACTCATCCCCCCTTTTTACTCATTTCCTCCTCCGTCCATGAATAAACGCACATTCACCCTTAAGGCCTAATGATGCGCCACGAAGTTGACCCCAAGATCCACGAGAATAAAAAGCTCTTGTCTCTTTTCGCTTCTTTTCCGTCCCGAAGACAAACCTCGACGCGAAAATTAATGTGTTTTCGTGGGACCTCATTAAGGATGATGAATGGACGGACGGGGCTGGGAGTAGGAGATGTTGCGGGGATGATGTTGGATGTTGGGGGAGAGAGAGAGAGTTAGGGAGGAGGTGGAGATGTTGCGGGGATGATGGTGGTGGAGGGGAGATGTTGGGGGAGAGAGAGGGAGTTAGGGAGGAGGTGGAGGTGGTGTGGGGTTCTTGTTGGAGAGGGGGGGGAGATGTTGGGGGAGAGAGAGAGAGAGTTAGGGAGGACGTGGAGATGGTGTGGGGTTGGGATGTGGGGGGAGAGAGAGGGAGTTAGGGAGGAGGTGGAGGTGGTGTGGGGTTCTTGTTGGAGAGGGGGAGGATGTTGGGGAGGGAAAAGAGAGAGTTAGGAAGGAGGTGGAGATGGTGTGGGGTTGTTGTTGGAAGGGGGGGGGGATGTTGGGGGAGAGAGAGAGAGAGAGTTAGGGAGGAGGTGGAGATGGTTTGGGGTTGTTGTTGGAGGGGGGGGTGTTGGGGGAGAGAGAGAGAGAGAGTTAGGGAGGAGGTGGAGATGTTGCGGGGATGATGGTGGTGGCGGGGCGATGTTGGGGGAGAGAGAGGGATTTAGGGAGGAGTAGGAGATGTTGCGGGGATGATGGTGGTGGCGGGGAGATGTTGGGGGAGAGAGAGGGAGTTAGGGAGGAGGTGGAGGTGGTGTGGGGTTCTTGTTGGAAGGGGGGGATGTTAGGGGAGAGAGAGTGAGTTAGGGAGGAGTAGGAGATGGTTTGGGGTTGTTGTTGGAAGGGGGGGGGGATGTTGGGGGAGAGAGAGAGAGAGAGTTAGGGAGGAGGTGGAGATGTTGCGGGGATGATGGTGGTGGCGGGGAGATGTTGGGGGAGAGAGAGAGAGTTAGGGAGGAGGTGGAGATAGTTTGGGGTTGTTGTTGGATGGGGGGGGGATGTTGGGGGAGAGAGAGAGAGTTAAGGAGGAGGTGGAGGTGGTGTGTGGTTGTTGTTGGAGGGGGGGGGGATGTTAGGGGAGAAAGAGGGAGTTGGGGAGGAGTAGGAGATGTTGCGGGGATGGTGTTGGTGGCGGGGAGATGTTGGGGGAGAGAGAGAGAGAGTTAGGGAGGAGGTGGAGGTGGTGTGGGGTTGTTGTTGGAGGGGGGGGGGATGTTAGGGGAGAGAGAGTGAGTTAGGGAGGAGGTGGAGATGTTGCGGGGATGATGGTGGTGGCGCGGAGATGTTGGGGAGAAAGAGGGAGTTGGGGAGGAGGTGGAGATGGTGTGGGGTTGTTGTTGGAGAGGGGGGGATGTTGGGGGAGAGAGAGAGAGAGAGTTAGGGAGGAGGTGGAGGTGGTGTGTGGTTGTTGGAAGGGGGGAGGATGTTGGGGAGGGAAAAGAGAGAGTTAGGAAGGAGGTGGAGGTAGTGGGGTTGTTGTTGGAGGGGGAGGATGTTGGGGAGGGAAAGATGTTGGGGTTGGGGTTGGAGAAGGGGAGGAGAAATGTTTGGAAGGAAGAAATGCTGCGCGGTTTATGTCGCGGGAAAGATGGTATGAAGATGTTGAGAAGGAGGAGAAGAGATCCTGAGGGAGAGATGTTGTAGGGAGAGACTGAGAGGTTGGGAAAGAGGATATGTTGATGTTCGGGGAGCGAAGAGGTGGAGGAGAGGCCGGCGTAGATGAGATATGTGCTTGATGATGAGAAAGAGAAGTTGGAAGGAGGAGGAAAAATTGGAGAATGTGATGGATGTTGAGAACAGAATGTAGGGAAGCGAAGTTGTGGGGGAGATGTTGGGAAGAAGTTGGGACAGAGGAAGAAATGGAGGTGACTAGCAGATATTGGGGAATAGACTGAGATGATGTGGGGATTGATGTTGAGAGAGAGAAAATATGTAAAAAAAAAAAATTGAAACAAAAGAAGAAGAAGAGATGTTGGCGGAGAGATGTTGGAAAAGACACTGTTCGAGAAACTATATAAAAAAATAGGCTTACACCATATGCCCTTGTTACTGAAGGTGTTACAGGAGTTGCTGAAGATTTTATTGCGGATGTTGGGGCGGAAAACACATTGGAGGAGGTTATCAAATACGGCAAAGTCCTTGGAAGCGCCATAGAAGACACTGAAAAAAAATCAAGAAGACCTTAATGAGCATGGATAGAAGATAAAAAGGAAAGCGACAGACAGACAGACAGACAGACGGTCAGACAGACAGACAGACGGTCAGAAAGACAGACAGACGGTCAGACAGACAGACAGACAGACGGTCAGACAGACAGACAGACGGTCAGACAGACAGACAGACGGTCAGACAGGCAGGCAGACACAGACAGGCAGACAGGCAGACAGACAGACAGACGGTCAGACAGAAAAGTTGAAGACGCCCCTTCCACACATTCTCCCAAGACATAGACCATGGAACAGACAAGTAAATGGAAATCGCTCGCTTACACACACCCGAATAACAACAAACGATTTAAGGATCCGGTTGTGAACGGAGTAATCAAGACAGGCAATGATAAACAAGTCTCACCGCAAGTCAGCAGGTGTCGAGTTGTTTGTCTGAGCAAGGGTAAAGGAAATCGCTTCTGAAGATATATTTTTTGTAATATAAGATCCATATCGTATTGTAGCGTATATTTTGTACTTGTTATGGTGCAAGATACTTTCTATAATTGTTTTATAATAATGATAATAATAATAATAGTAATTATCATTATTTTTATTATTATTATTACTACTGCTACTACTACTAATGTTATTGTTGTTTTTGTTGCCATTTTCAACATCGCCATCATTATCATTATGATTATTATCATCATATCGTTATCAAAGTCATTATCGTCAGTACCAACATTATTGTTATTATTATTATTGTTGTTATTGTTATTGTTATTCTTATTCTTATAATTATATTTGTTATTATTATTAACATTATTATTATAATTATTATTACTATTATCATCTTTATTTCTATTATTATTACCATCATCACCACCATTAGTGCCATTATTATTGTTATTATTATTATTAATATTATTAGTATCAGCACTATTATTATTTTTATTGTTATTATTATTATTTTCATCCTCCTCCTCCTCATCATCATCATCATCATCATTATTATTATTATTACATAGTAGTACTACTACTATTAGTAGCCGTAGTAATTGCAGCAGCAATATCATCATAGCTATTGCCATTAATGTAAGGGATTGTATTCACTTAGAACAGCGCCCCGCCTCCCTTGCATGTGCGAAAAGCAAAACAAATTGTCTGTTTAAAGTATTGACTTCACAAGCATCAGTACCAACAATCACCAGACTTAGTTACATGACAGCGGCTGATAAGTTGCGACCTTGCGCCGTAATCGCGATAAAAGGGAAGAGCGCATTGTGGTTTGTCCGTTATTACTGTTATTAATTCTGCGCGACCTTGATGAGTGAGATGGGCGGGGGATGGGTGGGGAGGGGGGGAGAAGAGGGAGGGAAGATGGGTGAGAGGGGAAAGAGGAGTGGGGGAGGATGAGTGAGAGGGGAGAGAAGGGAGGAAGGTGGAGTGAGAGGGGAAAGAGGAGGGGGGAGGACGAGTGAGAGGGGAAAGAGGGAAGGGAGGACGAGTGAGAGGGGAAAGAAGGGAGGAAGGTGGGGTGAAAGGTGTGAGAGGGGAAGGAGGACGAGCGAGAGGGGATAGAAGGGATGAAGGAATGGTGAGGGGGAGGGAGGATAAGCGAGAGGGGAAAAAAGGGAGGAAGGTGGGGTGAGAGGGGAGGGAAAACGGGTGACAGGGGGAAGAGCGGAGGGAGGACGGGTGAGAGAGAGAAGAGGGGAGGAAGAAGAACTGAGAGGGAGAGGAGGGGTGACAAAGGCTGAGAGGGGGAAGGGGGGAGGAAGAAAGGCTGAGAGGGAGAGAAGGGGAGGAGAGGGGCTGAGAAGGAGAAGGGAGGGGGAGAGGGGGCAAAGGCAAGGCAGAATGGAGAGAGAGGAGAGGTGAGGGAGGAAAGAAGAAGGTCGGGAGATAGGAGAGCAGGCGAAAAGAGGGAGGAAGGAAGAACGAGAGAGAGTGCAGCAAAGAGAAGGGGAAGAAGAGGAATGAAGAAGGAACAAAAGGGAGAAGAGGGGAGGAAAAGGAAAGGTGGAAAAGATGTGTCTGAGGACGTATGTTTACAGTATCTGATGCCCTTGGTATCGGGATAGTAATTATCATTCATTATCACTCCATGAATAGGCATGCGCGTGTCGTGTGGTTTTTAATGATGTTCACTAATTCACGTTTTGTGCAATATGATGTATGATGTCTAAGTTGCTTCGGTGTGATCCTCCGTCGTATATCAATCGCCTCTTTTGCCGCTGACAGAAAAGTGCATGCAAAAACGTAAAAAAAATAAAGATTTTTTTAATTTTTGATTATTAATAAAAGTGGTTAATTAATTTTAAGATAATTTACAGCCGAAAAAGATTTAAAGGATCTTTATAATGGTTCAGGCATTGTTCCTTGGCGTCGATAACCCGAACCCTCTTTTACATTTGACGTTAATAGTATTTGAACTTAGTATGAACCGTATTCATGTTGACAAATGTGGAAAGGTATGAATGAGAACGAATATCTTCACAATACAAGAGATGTATTTAACCGGTTTCGATTATATCTTCGTCAGAAAAACATGTATTTCTGACGAAGATATAATCGAAACCGAAACATCTCTTGTACTGTGAAGATATTCGTTCTCATTCATACCTTTCCACACTTGAAGTTAGTAGTTCGGATCCTGTCATACGAAACGGAGATCGCGCGGTTCATTCTGTCGATACGTAGTGAATCATCATGGAATCGGCATGCTTTTCATGTCGTTTCTCCGCATAGACGAAAAATGCGATGCTGCTCGTGCCTTCGCAAACCAACAGACTGAGGCTTGGTGAATTTTTTTTGCGCATGGTAATAGATGCGAAAATATTTATTGTTGATTCAGGGTTCTTTATTTTGGCTGGGAGGAGGGTAATGGTGTTTGAGAATGTGTGTACGTCTTACTTGCATATTATAGGTAAACATGTTTGATTGTGTGCGTGTATGTAAATATGTATGTGTCTGTTATATATATTTGTGTGTGTATATATATATATATATATATATATATATATATATATATATATATATATATATATATATGTATGTATAGGTGTGTGTGTGTGTTTGTATGTGTGTGCGTGTGTGTATGTTTATACATATGTATACACACGTATATGTAAAAGTATTGTTATTAACCTGAAACTGGATGCCGAACCACAGTTGGGTTAGTTGCATATTAAATATTTTTTGGAATATTAACGCTTAACATTTTTGCAGCAAAACGTCTGATGGATTGCTTAACCTCCTAAGTTGTTTTCGTTGAGACTAATGGTTCTGAGGTCGGAGCGTTATTGATTTTACTCTGACGTTTTATTTCCTAATGCTAGATTTGTTTTCTTTTTTGTTGCGAAACTTATTTGTTTACAAACTATATATACACATACATATGTATATGTAAATATATATATATATACATATATATATAGATATAGATAGATAGATAGATAGATAGATAGATAGATAGATAGATAGATAGATAGATAGATAGATAGATAGATAGATAGATAGATAGATAGATAGTTATAAATATATATAGATATATGTATATGCATACATACATACATATATATATACACATGTATATATAAATATATATGTATGTATGTATATGTATATATATATATATATATATATATATATATATATATATATATATATATATATATATATATATATACATATATTCATTTGTTTATTCTTTTTAGTATTGGTTTGCGAATCATCACCGTCTTATTTCCCACAGGTTTTGTTTGCATTCCTATCTGCCTTGTGATTTCCTCTGTTCTTTGTTTTTTCTTCAGGCCCTTTCAGTATCTAATAGGTCTAATGAGTGACGAAATGTGTTTTTTGTTTACATTGCGTCCCTCTCGCCAAGATTCTCTTTTATGTTGTCTATTCCTCCATCTTCGTCCATTTCGCCATAAGCCAAAGATCACATGAAAACAAGTTGCATTCCTATTACCTACACGACTTACATTGTGCAGTTTACCAGTGGAGTTTACCTGGGGTCCGTAGAGGGTTTGAAAAGGTAGAAGTGAAGGTCTTGTGAGATAGACTGAAAGGTTGAAGGGGCACCTGGACAAGATGTATAATTGCTCACGATAAAGTTTTATAGTTGATATTTTTATTATTATTTTTTATACTGGCATTATTATTTCTTTAGACGGAAGTGTCTGAGAAACTTGCTGTCCAGATTACTTTATTTAAAAGAGCTCTTTGGTGGTGGAAAGGCTGGAAGAAGGGAGTACGTATGTTGTACGTGTTCTGTGCGTTTTTTTTTATCTACCTGTAACTGTACATATATACCAAAAGATACATGTGTGTATGTATATAGGTATGCATGTATCTATCCATTTGTGCATTTGTTTCTACAATCCTTTCGGCCTGTCTATATATGTGCTTCAGTGTGTGTGTGTGCGATAGAGAGAGAGAGAGAGAGAGAGAGAGAGAGAGAGAGAGAGAGAGAGAGAGAGAGAGAGAGAGAGAGAGAGAGAGAGAGAGAGAGAGAGAGAGAGAGAGAGAGATTGTGTATGTGTGTGTGTGTGTTTTATGTGCGTGTGCGCGGTGCCTGCCACACTCCATGCACAAAAGAAAACCAGCCGTTTCCCCTCAAATCGTCGAAATCCTCTGAGAAAACATGTGCATTGTGTTGACTCTTCTTCTCCCCCTTCTTCTCCTTCGTTTCCCTGTGATCCTTGGCCTAAGACCTCGATTCGACGGCGAAGGAGTCTTTGATTACCCATTAAACATCCTTCTTAGGTTCCTCATTATGCTCGCACGCGGCTATACATAGTCGAATATGTTTGAATTGATGCAATCGTTGTGATCAGTTTTGAAAGGATACTTAATTTAGAATTACCATGCATATAATACTTATGATTATCTGTTATGGTTACGTAGGATTTCACTATTGAGGAATTGCTTAGCATATCAGTGAATATTATTGAATTAAGATTGAGAATGTACACGGTAAGTACAGCAAATTTGGTTAACAAAAAACACGAACTGTTTTTGGTTATAACAATATATATATATATATATATATATATATATATATATATATATATATATATATATATATATATATATTAACCTTCTTCACTTATACGTCGATTGGATGTTCGCGTGTGCGGAATTTCCGGCAGACGTTATTTTGTTGTACATTTAGGAAACTTAGATTTATGAGGTACGGGTGGTTTAGCCTTGATGAACCGTGCTGCATAACTATTCGGGGTGGGAGGTTATGGCGATTAGCGGGGGGGGGGTTGATTTCGGTAATATTGAATATGCTGTTTTTTCGTTTGAATTGATTAATTGGGAATATTCATTGGCATTTTTCTGTTGAGTTGCGACTTTACGTTATACGGGAACTGAGTCTAAAACGTAATTGTTTCATATGTATATGTTGTATAAACACACACACACGCACACGCACGCACACACACACACACACACACACACACACACACACACACACACACACACACACACACACACACACACACACACACACACACACACACACATACACACACACACACACACACACACGCACGCACACGCACACGCACACGCACACGCACACGCACACACACACACACGCACACAACGGATGCTCCAGAATGACGACCTCTCACAAGATGAGGAAACGCAACCTCGAGGCCTCTCCTCTCTCCTCCTCAGCGTCGGCTCATCTCGCAAAGGGGAAGAATTCGCTTAATGTGTTCGCCGTGAGTGGCCACCCTTCGCTTCACGCGGCCATGGCCCTCATTGGCGCTTGGAACAGCCAGCCTCGGCGATTAGTGTCACTGCTGTGCAAATGTTGGATTTCGGTTGGGATTTCTGTTTTTTCGTTATTTGGTCAGTTTCTTTGGCTTCTCACTTTTCTTTTTTCTTTTTGTGTGTTTAAGGTTTGTTTATTTCAGTTGGTTTTTCTTTGTTTCTTCACTGTTTGTTTTCTTATGTTTTTACTTTGTTTTTGTTTTTCACGTGCTTTCTCTTTTCTGTCTTTCCTTCTTTCTTTTAACTTCATTTTTTATTATGCACACCTTTTCCTCAGTGGATCACATAGCTAACTTATCTTCCTCAGTTTTTTTTTCTGGGATCTTCACCTTCAGATTTAATTTTTCGTCTTCTCAGCATTCCTCCTCCACAGATCTTCATCTGTTCTATACTCTTCACCCAAATTCTACCATTCACACTCTTTCCTCTTTCTCTACTGCACTCCAACACCCTCTATCAAATACCAATATCTTCCATCCCCCTCCTCCAACACACTCCATTTCCTCCTTCTACTTCTCTAATACATTCTACCATCTCCCATTTCCATTCCTCCATGTTCTACCATTCCTTCCTTCCGCTCCCTCTCCTCCACATTTCACCATCTCTTTCTTCTACTCCACACTCTGCTATCACCCTCCTCCTCCTCCTCCACCACTCCTTCCACAACTCCAAATTCTACCATCCTATCACTCCACCACATTTCACCATCCATCATCTCCTAATTCCACCCCACCCCTCCAACAGACATCCAGAAACCGGAACCAAGCCAAACCAAACCAAACTAAAACAAACAAAACAAAACCAAGGCAAACTAAACCAAATGCACCAAGCCAAATCAAAACCAAACCAAACAAACCAAACCAAATCAAAACAAAACAAAGCCAAGCCATACAAAACCAAATCAAATAAAATCAAAACCATACCAAACAAACCAAACCAAACCAAAACAATGGCAAGCCATACAAAATTAAACTAAGCCAAACCAAAATACAAACTAAACAAACAAACCAAAATCA
>NC_091581.1:27817510-27822510 GCF_042767895.1 Penaeus vannamei
CTAGAAGATATAGGA
The DNA here is from genome assembly GCF_042767895.1 of Penaeus vannamei. Taxonomy (NCBI): domain Eukaryota; kingdom Metazoa; phylum Arthropoda; class Malacostraca; order Decapoda; family Penaeidae; genus Penaeus; species Penaeus vannamei. The sequence goes on from NC_091581.1 coordinate 27,817,526, forward strand.
AGACTTTTCACACCTGATCTGAATTCCATGATGCCGCCGACGGAGCCGAACATATCCACGATTCCCGGGAAGGGTCCGGGGCCAGGCGGAAGGTACAGGGCCCCGCGGATCTTTCCCTCCCGCACCTGCACGCGTCGCACGCCGGGGCCCATCAGCCGCCGCTCCAACTCCAGCTCTGACAAGATCTGATGTTGCACTCCTCGAGGCTGGTGGCCCTCCAGGACTCGGATAGAGATCTGGCGAACGGTGTACACGATTTTTTTGCATTAAGGTGTGCTGCGGTTATTTTACATTTGTTCTTCATGGCGCTGTGTAAGATGATAATTTGACAATATGTTAGACCGTATAAAAGAAACTGGATAAAACCAAACTACTTCTCAAATGATTCATTAAAAATACCACTACCTTTACCCTCATCGAATGAAAAAACAACATAATACCAACATGCAACACAAAATGAAACCCTGACAGCCCCCTTCAGTGATTTGTCCTACGAACCTTCCACGACAACTCCGGGTTCCGACGATACAGTCTCAGCGTCGGCAGCTCGTGGGGCGCCGGCGACAGCGTGGTTAAAAGACCCGCGGGGAAGACGCCGTTGTACGAGCCGCCCACCGCCTCCGCTACACTCGCGTCCACCTTTCCCTCGGTGTCGGTGACGTAGTGTGCGTGGGAACAGAACTGGAGGAGAGGGGCTGTGTGAGTATGAGGCTTGAGAGGGGCTGTGTGAGTATGAGGCTTGAGGAGAGGGGCTGTGTGAGTATGAGGCTTGAGGAGAGGGGCTGTGTGAGTATGAGGCTTGAGGAGAGGGGCTGTGTGAGTATGAGGCTTGAGGAGAGGGGCTGTGTGAGTATGAGGCTTGAGGAGAGGGGCTGTGTGAGTATGAGGCTTGGTTTTTGAGTGCCGCTTATCCGCTCGCTTATGCTGTGACTGTGTGTGAGTGGGAGAAGGGGAGAGGGGGAGAGAGGGAGGGAGAGGGAGAGGGAGGGAGAGGGAGGGAGGGAGGGAGGGAGAGAGGGAGAGAGGGAGAGAGGAAGAGAGAGAGGGAGAGAAAGAGAGAGAGAGAGGTATAAAACCAATTACTACAAACTTCATTAAATAGTTTTCCACGGCCACAGCCTTCGACCCTTGGATTAGAATCCCTTAACCTCACCAGACATAATGCCAGGGGACTATATCATAATCAAATCTCAAAACCGCAACAATAAAACACTGCTACCGAGTTTTATGCCCGGTAATCACCTCATTGTAATACTAGATCGAGACAAATGATGATGATTTTTCAGATTATAATTTCTCGTTACTAACTAGAAGAATTGAACTTATAGTTTCAAGGTCATTAAATAGCCGTAGAGAATTATTTCTTTATTATAATACTGCGCTTTGAGATTTCTTCCTGCAGCTAGAGATTTGATATCAAAAAATAAATATAAACAGTGATTTCACTAAATATTATTTACAGTTCAGTGACCCAGGGTATCAATCTTTCTTGTGCTGCTGATACCACGGGCTCTCGTCTCGAACGTGCTTAACGAGAAAGTTCCTCATCCGGGGCCACAGATCCTCCTGAGCAGCACAGTGTTCGAATGGCCGCCCTCCCCAGAGAATGGGCACACCCGTGATCCTCTCGGTCCCGTCCTCGCCGCCCACGACGGGGAGGTGTCTGTGGTACGAGTGGTGGATGAGGGCGCCGTACGGAGGCTCCAGGATGTGGCCCGCTCCTGGGTACACTCTCGTCTCCAGCTTCTCCGTCCGGCCGAACATCTCCATTCGTTCCCGGACACTGTGGACGGGAATGTCGCAGGACCACGCGTCGTCGTCGCCACCCACGACCAGGAAGTAGGTGTCGTCGTCGGCCAGGTTGATGGGGATGAACTGCGGGTGGTCGGGCGTGAGCAGCTGGATCATCTCTCTGAGCGGGTAGAGCCGACCGTGCTCGTCCAGCCGGATGAAGCTCAGGTCCATCTTGAAGCCCTCGAGGATGGTCTTCCCCCGGTAGGTGATGACGGAGTCGTAGGCGACGGGCGAGCCGCTGATGCTCACCACGGCCTTGACCTCCGGCACCCACGTGGCCAAGGTGAAGGCAATGTCCGCCGCCTTGCTCACGGCCACGATCCCGCACCGGTCGGGGACCACGCCCTCCTGGGACATGAGCAACTCGGCGGCCTCGGCGAAGTACTCTAGATCGAAGCTTTCCGTGGTTTTAGGGAGATCTTCGAAGGCGAAGTAGGCCAGGGCCATGGAGGCGATCCCGCGGGAGGCCATCATGGCTGGGGAAAAAAAGCATAAATGGAATCATACTTTCATCTTGATATGCGACTGGGAAGTGGGAGACGAGCGTACGAAATATGGGAGAAACACAAATGTAAAATTTTAAAAATCAATTTCACAAAATCTCATAACAAGGAATACTAAAAAAGAAAAAAAATGTGAAGGAGCAAGATCTCACCTGCCCTGAACTCCATGAGCCCCCCCGCCGTCCCGAACATATCAATGACCCCCGGAAAGGGCCCAGGACCCGGCGGGAGGAACAAGGTAGCGCGGACTCTTCCTTCCCTCAGAGGAACTCGTCTCACCCCCGGGCCCATCAGGTGACGCTCCAGCTCCACCTCCGACACCGCCTCCTTCTGCGTTCCCAGAGGCTGGTGGCCCTCGAGGACCTTCACGGTTATCTGCGGAAGTGCCGGGATGGAGAATACGGATGTGCGAAAGAGAATGACAACGATAATGTCTAGTAATAACAAAAATAATGATAATAGACCACTAAGAACATTACCACTGAGCTTGACAAACCTTCCACGGCAGACGAGGATCCCGACGATACAACCTGAGCAACGGGAACTCGTGAGGCGCGGGGGCTAAGGTGGTCAGGAGGCCAGCTGGAAACACGCCCTTGTACGATCCGCCCACAGATGGTGCCAGGCCTGCGTTCACCTCACCCTCCGAGTCGCTGATGTAGTGGGCGTGCGAACAAAACTGCCGAGAGGGGTTTTAATGGCGTGCTCCGTGACAGCCAAATAGGCAAATTTCCTAGCTCTTACGTGTATATAGGCAGTAAAGCAAAATAAATTCAGTTACAAGTTACAGAAACATACGGAACCTAATACTGCGAACATAACTTGTTTTCTGATTAATCTTACAATATATAAATGGCACAGGGGAAATAAAATCTATACTTATTTTTTTTCCAAGGGGAAAATGTAATTATCATAAAGTAATTATCACCAATCTGTCAATTATGAAATGATTCATCCCCAACCTATATAAACCTGTCAAGCGCATGTTCGCCTCAGTAACAAAAATAAAACGGTTTAAAGCCTGCCTTCGTATTCATTTTTCTTATTCCACTTTTATCATTATAGCATATTTCAGCTTTACTTTAGGAATTCAATCGTCAGTAGTGTTTCATAATAGTGGTTCATAATAAGAAAAGTGCGACAAACATATAGCAGTGAGGATATATGTAATTGGTCGTCTAATGACAGGTGATAAAGGAGGAATTGGCGTAGTTTGTGGTGGCATATGAAAGTATGAAAAACAAGAAAACAAAAAAGAGAAATAAGTGTGCATGTTTAAGTGTACATATTCTTCCCCGTGCATTACAAACCTTAGTATGTGCATAAGCATAAATTGCGGTTCGCGGAATGAAATAAAATACAAAGACAAATGCAATACACTTCATGCTTTTACGATTTGTTTTGATTAACATCAAACTCAACCTCTTTACCAATCTCAGTACAATCGTTAACAATACTGTCACTATGGTCTTCATTGCTCCTATAAAAATCATAGCATCATCACATGCCTCTACTACCACTATAAATCATCCTCACGATCATGAAAAAAACAGATACTCTAGACAATAAACCTCGTCCTGAAGTTATAAAACGTTTGTCATAATAACGAATCCCTGTTTTCTTTTCTAAACTTGCTTTATATATATATATATATATATATATATATATATATATATATATATATATATATATATATATATACATATACATATACATATACATATACATATACATACATACATACATACATACATACATACATACATACATACATACATACATACATACATACACACATATATATATATATATATATATATATATATATATATATATATATATATATATATATATATATATATCAATGCCGCCAGGAAAATGTTGCGTTCACTTAGCATTGTTTTCTTATATGTTTCTACACATAGGTGGCTCTGCCAGTGCTTAGCTACAAAGGAGTTATTTAATCTATAGACCTCACCTTTCCTCGAAATAGCAAGAAAACGCCTTTTTTTTACTAATGCTATCAATATTAATACTGTTAAATTTGTTTAAACATTATAATTACTATATTGTTACTGACATTACTAACAACAGTATTAATTCCTTGAAAATGTCATCGAAAATCAAGGAAAACTTTTGAACAGGTGAGACAAATACATCTTGAAACTGACTCATTGGTGACCTAAGACCTGTGGGGCCATCTATATGTAAAAACAATGATTAAATTAGACACGAAGTGGGCATGGCATTTACACACATGCCATCCCCGGTAGCATGTGTGTGTTTATGTGTGTGTGTGTGTGTGTGTGTGTGTGTGTGTGTGTGTGTGTGTGTGTGTGTGTGTGTGTGTGTGTGTGTGTGTGTGTGTGTGTGTGTGTGTGTGTGTGTGTGTGTGTGTGTGTGTGTGTGTGTGTGTGTGTGTGTGTGTGTGTGTGTGTGTGTGTGTGTGTGTGTGTGTGTGTGTGTGTGTGTGTGTGTGTGTGTGTGTGTGTACATATGAATATATGTATATATATATATATATATATATATATATATATATATATATATATATATATATATATATATATATTATATGCATATTCATATTTACATATTTATGCGTATATAAACATATACATATATGTGCATTTTACATATATATGTACATATATATTGAAATATATAAATATATATATATATATATAT
>NC_091581.1:27827510-27830010 GCF_042767895.1 Penaeus vannamei
CGTGCGTGCGTACGCGCGTGCGTGCGAGCGAGCGTGCGTGGGTGCTTGCGTGCCTTACCTATTCGTCGAAAGCGCTTCCCACTCCATAGCCCAAGGAGGGGAATGATCAAGGATCTTTAAACATGAATAAGCTGATGTAGATTAAATAGATTATGAGAATCCGTTTACTCACGCATATGATTCACCCCACAGGTCAAGTACGAGAATTTGGTGAACGGAAAGGACGTCCTCGAGTCACATCTTCACCAACATCTTGTTGAACATCTCAACGCCGAGGTAAGTTCAAGCGGCAAGTGTTCATGTTGTTTTCCCTTAATTCTGGTTACGTCAATTTACTTTTAATTTTACACTTATACATACACGTCGTTGTTTCTATACATTTTATTAAGAGAAATATGTGGCCAGAACAAATGAAACGCAGTCGTCTTTTACAATTAATTTTGCAAATGTTATTCTGTGTTGTTTTTGTTCATAACTAACTGACAATATACTTTATCAGAACTTTGAAAAAAATATAAAAATGTGGTAATAAACGCAACGGAAACCTAGTGTCTCTTCCAAACGCTTCGAAATCCCTTATCACGCGCATCTGAAGCAAACAAACACGGCCTTGTTCGGACAGTCATGTTTCTAATACTTTTGAATATTTTGTGCAGATGTAACAAACTGTGTTTTGTGACATTTAGAGCATCAAATGTCCGTTTAAAGATGTAAATTTTATTTGAATTTTAACTTTTTCGAGTTTGAAGATCTTTGAAATCCGGTCACAAATGAACGCAGTCAAAATAAAATGCTCGAAATGAGACGACGCGTCGTCATTGGTCACACAGACGTTATGCAAACAGTTACACAACGCGCAGTGTAGGATAGTTAAACCATTAGTGATATAATAACTCTGTAAGGATCACTACTCTGCTCCAATCCTTAGCAAGTCAGCTAAAGAGTTCTTGAAGTGCAAGTGTATAGTGTCGATAGTGTCATGATCAATAATTGAAAATGAAGAGATACCGAGTTCTGGGTTGTGGGTGAAGAGCCCTGCGATTTGTCTCATCGAACGTGTTTGGGTATGTAGATCTTTAAGCAGCGATTTAATTACCACAATCTGATAATAACTCTCTTAGAGTATTTTTTTCGTACTAGGTTGTCCCATGAATGACAAACCCATTGATAGCGTAGAAACGGTACATAGATAACGTTACATAGTACAAAACAGTAGTTGCAACAGCGAATCGCGCATTATTGTACAAACTGAAAATTTGACTGCGACTTTTGGGAAAAAAACAAACTGACGGACGCATACGCATGCGCACTCAAGAGATGGAGAGGGAGAGGGTACAAGCACGCACACGCACATAATAGAGGGAGAGGGAGAGAGAGAGAGGGGGGGAGGAGGGAGAGGGAGAGGGTACATGCTCGCACACGCACATAATAGAGGGAGAGGGAGAGAGAGAGTTGGAGAGGGAGAGGGAGAGGGAGAGGGTACGGGTACACACACGCACACGAACATTATAGAGGGAAATGGAGAGACAAACATAGAGAGAGAGAGAGATTTAGGTAGAATGGAGAGGGAGAGTTAGAGAGATATTTAAGTGTACATGGAAAGAAGAGAGGAGAGAGATGATTTTAAACTTTGAACATATGTATTTCAGACATATCAATATTTTTGTCATATGCAATCTGGGATTTGATGATGGTGAATGCAATAAGGGGAATGCGCATGCCCAGTTATCATATGTTAAGCATTTTCTCATCATTAGATATTTTTTTCCAAAAATAGTTATACCTATATTGGCATAAGCAAAAAATATCAATTCTGATATTGAAATGAGAGAGAACATGTTAGGTAGCTTATAGGAAAATACCAAAATACCATTGCTACCCCATTACCCAACTGGTAAGAGCAAACATTCCCAGTATTTGGAGTAATTCTTGTCTACACCTTGTATCATAGAGTAAACAGTTGTCATACTTTCGTTTAATCGATTGTAATGTCAATGTTTCTTGCTTAGTCATCATAACTTGATATTTTGTTGTTCTCAGGGTATACTTACGACTTTTCAGAACATTAACTAGCTAGATTGTGCACCCATTTCCCCCTGTGAATGTTTTTCTTCTTCCCACCTTTCACCCAAATGGCTAATGTCCATTTGGGGAACCAAATTTTCATTTTCTCCTCTCCAACAAGAAAATCTTAGAAAAACTTCTTGCAGATCGTATTGGGGACCGTGACGGATTTAGGAGTAGCAGTAGAATGGCTACGCACAACTTTCTTGTACGTAAGGGTACAGCGGAACCCTCGGCACTACGGTCTTCAGGCTAGCCTCCAGCCCAACCAACTGGAGGCTAAGTTACAAGGTTAGTCAACTTTGGCTCACATATTTTTTGGGAAATAAGATGGGAAAATGAGTAATCCAGTATGTATGTAGTCTCCCAAAATACTACAGGCAATAAAACATACGGAGATGTGTGTAAATACTCAAGTGACAAGGAGCTTAAGGAC
>NC_091581.1:27837510-27840010 GCF_042767895.1 Penaeus vannamei
ACACACACACACACATACCTACACACACACACATACCTACACACACACACACATACCTACACACACACACATACCTACACTCACATGCCTACACACACACACATGCCTACACATACCTACACACACACACATGCCTACACACACACACACATACCTACACACACACACACACATACTTACACACACACACATACCTACACACACATACACATACCTGCACACACACATACCTACACACACACACACACACACACTCACACACACCTACACACCTACACACACACACCTACACACACACACACACCTACACACATACATGTACATGTATTATACATATGTATGCATGTACATATACATGTATATATACATATACATCTATATATAAATTTGAATGTGTATACATTATGTATGATATATATATGATACATGATATAAGTATATATATATATATATATATATATATATATATATATATATATATATATATATACATATATATAATATATGATATATGTGTGTGTGTGTGTGTTTGTGTAATGAGTGAAAGATGTACGGATTCAGAAGTACAGTGGTTTAGATAAGAAAAAGCAAGTCCCATGACCAAAAGGGCACGTCCGAAATGAATGAAAAGGACTGGCTCAAGCACCTTTCCTCCTTGCGTTTGTCCCAACACATATCCCTGAGTGAATGTGATATTACGATGTTTTCATGGTACGCAAAGTAATTATTAGAGTAGGTATCAAATATTTTATATAAAGATTTTTTTAGAGTAGAATTGATTTCATGGGTGACATAGGTAACATCTGCAAACGTCAAATGAGATGACCCATATAAATCGACCGCATTTATAATTTTTTGTTTTTTTGTTTTTTAAGGAATCGATGAGTTTATTCATTGTTGGTCCTAGACTGTGGAGAGAAAAACTGGACCTGAAGGTTTATTAGGCGTCATATGTAGGCTAGCATAATGTGTTGGCTATTTTACGAATCCTTTCGTAATGTGAAATGACACCAAAAGGCAAAGGGTGTCTAACTTAACAAGATCCAGTAATATGAGTTCTATAATTTTAAAGAAATGAATATAAGAATTCTAGTATAATATATAGTAAAAACCAATGAATCGACATTCGAGTGACACAGCATATCCCGTGTGGTCTAGTGGCTAGGATACGCGGCTCTCACCCGCGAGGCCCGGGTTCGATTCCCGGCACGGGAATGTTTTGGAAGTATTATCAATGAGATTTCAGGCAGAGGCTAATGTATATTTACCATGAGCCCATTTATACAATTATAACTTTCAACACTATCAGCAGCGTTCTACCATTTCAGACGTCACACTTGCCAAATTCTTCATAAATTGTTTTGTCACATTTTACCGGATCAAAATGCAAAATTTATTATAGCGTCTGGTGTTTCAATTACTTGTTTTACAAGACTATTCAGAGACGAAATGGAGGCAGACAATTTCAACCTTCTTTTTTATTTTGAATATCATGGAAGGTGTGAATGACATTTATTTTGTAATTATCCTAGCTAGGCTTCTTGTTTATATTATTATTTTTATTAAGGAAAAGTTATTTTGATGGTTTTGTAAATAGCTACACATGTGGTTTTCATGTCTGTCTAGCGGGGAAAAATATGCTTCTCTTCTGTACGTATATGAGTGTGGACAAAAAAGGCAAAACGAGGAAAATGAGTTGAAGAAAATGAACGTTGTAGGTAACTATGAAATAACGTTGTAAAATGGTAATTTAAAACTGACATATCTAAATTAAAAAGCAAATGAGACAGAAATACAAAACCTATCCTCTTATTAAGACAAATGTAGATTCCCATTCTTCTCCTTCATGAATAATCAGACGTTCCCAGCATCTTTGAGCATTTTGATGTTGGTTCAGATGGCACCATAAAGTGTTGACTAGCAATCTACAAACTGCATTGGGACATACACGTAATCTTAAAGTAGGAAAGAAGGTGATAGGTGCTTATTAGGTAATAATGCTGATATGTAGGTGAGTGCGTGATACTGACTATACACGAAGAGTACACAAATTACTATCAATAGTGATAAGAAAATACTGTGCCATCTTCCCTCACCATGTGAATGTGTCCTAATTTTGTTTATTTATCTATTTATATTTCGTGTATTAGCTTTTTACTGCACTCTCTCTTCTCAGTTTAGTCTCCCTACTCGAGAATTAGTGATGGTGAGACTTCAATTAGGATGTAAATACTCCGATTTGAAGATGAAAAGACACTAATCAAGGGATTTAATTGTATTCATTTTGGGTCATTCATAAGATAGTTACTGTTTGCTGAATGCAAAGCTTTTGGTGCTATAAGTCAGTGTTGATATTCATCTCATAGAATATGAACCTTTTTGTTTGAAGGACCAAATTTAGGATTATTTCAAATGCATTAGCGATCTAGATCATGCACGTTATTCCAGTGTATGTAAACCCACTATAAAGCTGTATGGAGTCAAGCTTGAAATTACTATT
>NC_091581.1:27877510-27882510 GCF_042767895.1 Penaeus vannamei
ACACGCACGCACGCACGCATTCACGCACGCATCGCACGCACGCACGCATACACACACGCACGCATACACACACGCACGCATATACACACGCACGCATATACACACGCACGCATACACACACGCACGCATACACACGCACGCATACACACGCACGCATACACACACGCACGCATACACACACACACACACGCGCACGCACGCATACACACACACACACACGCACGCATACACACACGCACGCATACACGCACGCACACACACGCACACACACACACACACACACACACACACACACACACACACACACACACACACACACACACACACACACACACACACACACACACACACATATATATATATATATATATATATATATATATATATATATATATATATATATATATATATATATATATATATATATATATATGTTACTACTTCCACGCAGTGTCATGACACCTGAGAAAAATATTCAGCAGATATTTATTTTTTCATCATAGAACTCATTAAATATGTATACATGATTATGAAAATTTAAACCATACATCTTGGCGACCGCCGACCACGCCTCACGTTATGGTATGAGGGAATGTTAGTGAGTGCTGGATATAAACTCGACATAACTGTTCCACGTTTTCTGTACCCTTTGACTTCCCTGGCTTGTCCGTGACCCTTTTTCCTTAGACGAGCTTTAATCACTCGGTTTTGGCACTCTAATAGATTTTCATTTTAGGAAGTTGACAGCTGACAGCAAGTATCGTGAGGTGTAGATAGGAAATACGACGAATTATTTGATTATTTGAAATACCATTGGTCTGTCGACAAGAAGAGGGCCGAACTTCTTATATATTCTGTTTAATTAACTATAATGTAAATATGAATCTCTAGGTTATTTAGAGCCATGATATGAAATCAGAATAATTTGCCGGTGGACAAGAAAGTCAATCTCCTGATATTTGTTGTTTAATTAACTATAACAAGAAATCTTCAGCGATATTCAGGCTTATATATAGCCACGATATGAAAGAAGAATGATTTCAAAATATGGAAGCAAACGTCACTAATCTGAGGCTAACAAGAAGGCCGAGGAGCATTTGACATCTGCGATCTCCCATGGTTGTTTATTTAAAAAATGCGAAGAAATTGGAGAAAATAGATTAAGACATTAGTTGACGGATTTGAGAGAAAGATGAAATTTTTACGTACGCGTCATTCCTGGATCGCAAAAGGTTTGGTTGATTTAATTTTTGCTTCACTTTTTTATATATAGATTTAGATACACACACACACACGCTTGTACACACACACACACACACACACACACACACACACACACACACACACACACACACACACACACACACACACACACACACACACACACACACACACACACACACACACACACTACACACACACACAAATATATCTGAATTTATAAGCTAATATAAATTCCTCGAGCGCCCGAGCAGAGGCCTACGGGGCGGCCAGCAGCATGTAAATCAGCCCCCCAGCCGCGCCGGCCTAGCCCCCTGTCAGATCGCATTTAGCTTCAATGGCAAGAACTCCGCGATGATGTGTGGATCTGTCGCAGCTCCTCAAGACGTGCTATTGAAGTCTCCTGGCGGGGGGTTGGAGCCTGGTGGAGGAGGCGTTGGAGGGGTGAGGGGGGAGGGGGGGGGTGAGTGTGGTGGGGTGAGGTGAGGTTGTGGGGGGAGGGATAAGGGCTTTCTTGAAGATGGGGGAGAGGAGGGTGATCCTGTGGGTGTGAGGGGGAAGGAAAGGAGGAAGGACGATGGTGGGAATAAGGGAGGAGGAAAGGGGAAGGGAAGGGAAGGGAGGGGATGAGAAGGAAGGTAGGTGGGGAGGAAGGGGAAGGGGAGTGGATGAGGGAGGTGGAAGGAAGGAGGTTGGGAAGTGAGAAAGATAGAGGGAGAGGGATAAAAAGGGGTAAGTGACGGTGTTTGTGAATGAGATAGGAGGGTGAGACTGAGGAAGGAGGGGAGGGAGAGGGCAGAAAAAAGGGGTATGGTGGAATGAAAAAGGAAAGAAGGAATGGAATATAAGAGGAGGGAAAAACCAGACAGACCAGCAGACAGACACGAATAAACAGTCAAAAGTACACAGTACACATCCAGCTCTTTTATTCTGATTTACGTCAGTGGATTTGTCTAAATGAATAAGACGCCTTCTTTCTTAATTCGAAACTATGCGCGGTCCAGAAGCCCACATTCACGATAGAGGTCACACGACGCCGCACGTGAATTGTAGGTGTGTGTGCAGATTTGTTACAACACGGGTATAACTGAGAGCAATGGACGAGGTCTAACGTTTCTGGTCTGTATGTTGTAATGGAAATCACTTGACTACTTGTGTACCTCTCTCTGTCAGTCTCTGTCTCTGTCTCTGTCTGTCTGTCTCTCTCTCTCTCTCTCTCTCTCTCTCTCTCTCTCTCTCTCTCTCTCTCTCTCTCTCTCTCTCTCCTTCTCCCTCTCTCTCTCTCTCTCTCCTTCTCCCTCTCTCCGTCTCCCTCTCTCGTTCTCCCTCTCCCTCTCCCTCTCTCCTTCTTTCTCTCTTCCCCTCCTTCTCCCTCTCTCCCCCTCCTTCTCCTTCTCTCCCCTCCTTCTCCCTCTCTCCCCCTCCTCCCTCTCTCCCTCCTTCCTTCCCTCTCTCCCTCCATCCCTCCAATTCACTCACTTACACACGATAGGCAGATAATACAATCACTTAAAACACATTGTCATTTCATTCTTACCTGTGGAAGGAGAAAAAAAAGACCAACTAAGGACTGCCTGAAGTATGACGAGAACACCCTCATGCCTTTGTCGCAATACACTTGAATAATACTTTAGATCATCGGTTGATGATATTGAAATTTGACCTCAATCTTTATTTTCTTTTTCTTTTCCTTCTTCCTTTGTGTCTGCCCGTACCGCCATCATCATACAATCTCCGGCTCCTTTTCTCCGAGGTGGTGAAATAACGAGCGGACACAAAAGACACATTGATATAGAGAATATTGGTCACAATTTCAATATCAAAGAATTTGCGGCAATCTGTATTCCATTGTTGGGTGTTATTATTTTTTCTCCACAAAGATTCATGTACAGTGTTTTTTTTTTTTTTTTTTTTTTTTTAGTTGTATTCCTTCGTGAGTTCTTGTCCTTTGGCCGTCCGTATGGTTTGCGAAAGATCTTGTTGAGGGCGGAACAATCAATGAGATGTTGAAGAGAAAATTTCGTAATTTTGTCTTCAGAAGGGATAAATTTTCTAAGAAGAATATGATGAAAGATATACTTAAAGAACGGACAGATTTGGACAGCTTCCTGGAAGAAGCATGGCCTCGATGGCGCAGTAGGCAGCGCGTGAGTCTCATAATCTCAAGGTCGTGAGTTCGATCCTCACTCGGGGCAGGATCTTTTCCTCGAGAAAAGGCGCTGGATCTATACGTAATTTAAACCAAAGGGACATCTCGCAAAACTTTCCCATGCCGGGAATCGAACCCGGGCCTCCTGGGTGAAAGCCAGGTATCCTAGCCACTAGACCACATGGGAGTATGGAAGAGAGCGAGAGATGCGTCTGGAGTAGTAAAATATCTTCATGTTTCGATTCGGAGTTAGGAGTAGCGTTGGGTCATTTACACTGATTCGTGTCTCAACTGAATTCTTGAAAAGATTTTTGTATATTTAGGTAGTTGACATATATTTTGTTCATAAAAAGACTTCCGATAGGTGTAACACTTTTTAAAGACACTCGAATCTGGATCTCATCTCTTTCAAGAAATAAGAATCAAAGTTATATATCACGTTAAGTTATTTGCCATACTTTTACTCCGCAAACTGACCTTTACAAAACACTCCTTCGAACCGGATTCGAACCAGTGACCTATGGATGTCTGCTTCCGAACCGACTACAGTCCACCGCTCTACCAACTGAGCTATCGAAGGGCTTCTTTGGAGAAAGAGAGTCTGATTTGTATACGCTAACATAAATAGTAACGCCCGTGAGCGGGAAATGAGCAAAACATTTTTATACGAAAGGCTTTTGGGAGAGAAGTTGCTTCACTTTGTATGTGCTTACGTGGCCGTCTTTGGTGAATTCTATCACTCATACACATGTATATGAAGTATATATAACACTTAAATGTGTGTGCAACATACACGCGCGCACGCACGCGCGCGCATGTACACAGACACACACACACACGCACACACACACACACACACACACACACACACACACACACACACACACACACACACACACACACACACACACACACACTATATATATATATATATATATATATATATATATATATATATATATATATATATATATATATTTATTTATATTTACACACACACACACACATAAACACACACACACACACACACACACAGACACACACACACACACACACACACACACACACACACTATACACACACACACTATACACACACACACTATACACACACACACTATACACACACACTATACACACACACACATATACACACACACACACTATACACACACACACACTATATACACACACACACACACTATACACACACACACACACTATACACACACACACACACACACTATACACACACACACACACACTATACACACACACTATACACACACACACACACACTATACACACACACACACACTATACACACACTACACACATATACACACACACACACACACTATACACACACACACACTATACACACACACACACTATACACACACACACACACTATACACTCACACACACTATACACTCACACACACTATATACTTACATACTACACACACACACACACACACACACACACACACACACACACACACACACACACACACACACACACACACACACACACTGTATATACATACTCTGTATACACATTGTATACTCACACACACACTGTATACACACATACGTACTCGTATATACTGTATACACACACACATACA
>NC_091581.1:27887510-27890010 GCF_042767895.1 Penaeus vannamei
TACACGTCCAACCGTCCTCGATTGCTGCCGCTTCCCGTCCCGAAAGGCGGCTCCAGGAACGACAGCGTCCATCCCGGCAAACCTTCGCACCAAGACAGAAACTTCTCACTCGCCAAGAACCAGCCAAACCTTCACCACTTTTTCATGAAGAGCCAAAACGGAAGCAGCGGCGGCGGCGGCGGCGACGGAAAAGACGAGTCCGCCACCTTCGACTCGCAAGACCGCACCACCCGTGGATTTTCCAGCGTCGAGGAACAGGAGGCGTTCGAGGATCTCGTGAACACCTTCGGGTACGAGAACAAGGAGAACTTCCCCGGTGGCTTCGAGGACGACCTCCACTTGGCCGACCCGACGATGGGAGAGCCGCAGGGGGACGGCGAATACGACGAAGCTTTCAACGAACCTCTGGGTATTGAGGACGAGTTTTGTGATCGCAGTGCTTCTGGGAACCTTCCTCAAAATCTTTCTCACGCCCACAGTCACAACTATTCTCTGTCCCCTCAGCACCAGAATGGAGGAGGAGCAAATGCAGGAAGAAACTATTCTAACTCACCAGCACTCACCGACCAGCATCAAGTATGGAACTCGGGAAAGAATGACCACAAGGAATCCCAAGCGCCAACAGGTATTCAAGGCCATCAGTTTCAAAGACCAGGTTCAGAAGGCAGTGCTCCCCAAAGCCTACCTGTCGGGCAAGCGAGTCGGTTTCAGAGACCGCCCCAAGGACCTCAGGTTACTCAGGGCATTCCATGCCAGGGAGTACTTAGTGGCCAAGGAAACCAATTCCAAGGACCACCTAGTACACAGGTTAATCGATTTCAACGGCCACTATCTGCACAAGGGAGTCAGGTCCAAAGACCACCTGTAGCACAACACAACCAGTTCCAACGGCCACCGCAGATTAAGGGAAATCGATTTCAACGACCACCACACACTGAGGGAAATCAGTTCCAACGACCACCTAATGAGCAAGTCAACCAAATCCATGAGCTTTCAAGTAGACAGTTCCAACAGCCGCAATATACACAAAACAACCAGTTTCAGCGACCTCCAAATACACAGGTCAGTCAGATCCAAAAATCTTCAGTCCCGCAAGGTTATCAGCTCCAACCACCTCCCTATACACAGGGCAATCGGTTGCAGCGACCGTCCAGTCAGTTCCTAAGACCTGCTAGTCAGTCTCAACGGCCTTCTGGTACACAGGGCAGTCAGATACAACGACCACCTAACGCCCAAGGCAGCCAGCTCCAACGGCCTCAATTTTTGCAGAATAATCAATTCCAACGACCACTACATGCACTAGTTACTCAGTCCCAGGGACTTTCTAATGCACAAAACAGACTTTTCCAGCGACCACCATGTACACAAGGTACACAGTTACAAGGATACCAAAATACCCAGTACCAAAGGCCAGTTGTTTCACAGGGTAATTATTTTCACGGACCGTCAGTCACACAAGCCAGTCAGTTCCAAGTTATACCTGGTACTCAAAATGATAATCACCAGTTCCAACGATTATCAGCAGGACAGGGCAGTTGGCAAAATGAGAAAATACCTGGTGTGCAAGGTACTGCCTTCCAAATGCCCACTGGTGAGCCATTTGCAGTGGGATCTCAGTATGAGGGAATACAAAATTCACAAAATAATCCTTTTCAGAGAGATTATAATGATCAGGTGAACAATTTAATGTCAGGTGAGCAAACTAGTCATCAGCAGATGGAAAATGATTTACAAATGCCATCTAGTGAGAACCAGTCCCATGCAGAGCATGTTGATTCTGCCCATCGCAAGCTCTCGTTCTTAATGCCGATGGCAAATAACATGAATCAAGAATCGGTGTGCATGGAAAATCAAAACGAATTTCGCGGAAGTACCGGCTATGCCGAAGAGGGGAGCGCACTGCTAGATCCCAATTATTGTTTAGAGTATGCAACAGGATGCAATTCATTCTCGGGAGAGTTTTACGCCTCGCCTGCTGCAATTGCGAGCGGGCCTTCCGCCATGCCTTTTGAAAGGCCAGAGACTTTTCCCCCCAGCGCCGGCCTCGCCCCTTTGCACGGAGCGCGGAGTCAAACATGGCCGGCGAAAAACCCTGCGAGCCGAGAATGGCTGAGCTCGAGCACCAGCCAGCAGGCGAGGGCGATGGGCGAAAGCTTCGGCAGGAACGACGCGGCCCGCCAGAACAAGCCCGTAGCAGGTGTCAAGCCCTTCGTGTCTATGACGACGACCACCGCACTCGCGCGCAAAGGGAAGAACGACCTCTTCTCCCACCTCAGCAAAGAGTGGGCGGAGCAGCGATACCGGGGGAGAGGAGGAGGCCGCGAAGGCAAGATGGAGGACAACAGAGGGAAGCACACACTCCTGCCGGGGAGCGTTGGGGGCCCCCCCTCGACGCCCCAGAAATCCCACGAAGACTGGCGGGACCTGGAGGTGTTCCAGTGGTGTCGCCAGCAGGAGCGTCTCTCCCTGGACTCTCTGTACAAAGGAAGCGACGCCCAGG
>NC_091581.1:27897510-27930010 GCF_042767895.1 Penaeus vannamei
TGCAAACATCATCATATCTGATCATTTTTGTTATTGCTACCATTGTTGTTGTTACACCCCCCACCCCACCCCCGATTTCTTTTCTTCGTCTTTTCTTCGTCTCCCTCTCTCTCTCTCTCTCCTTTCTTCGCTCCCAGCCACACTAGACTGCGGCCAAACGACACCACTTGATTCCCACCGAGACACAATGCCTCAAAATACGAAAAGAAAAGAAGAAAAGTGAAAAAAAAGAAAAACGAAATTTACCCTCAACAACCCAACAAGAAAAAAACTAGGCAATCACATAACACTATGGATACTCACTTGTTCACTTGTTCGCTGCTGCTCGCCCGAACAATGGCTTCTTTCTCCTCCCTTCTTGGGGCTTTTTAAAGTCAAGATGGAGAGATATGTGGATAGAGAGGGAAAGAGGGAGACGGAGAGGGAGAGAAAGGGTAGAATTAGAAAGAGGGGAGAAAGAAAGGAAAGGGGATAAGGAGAGAGGGGTGAGTAGAGGGAGAGAGGGAGGGAAGGAGGGAGAGGGAGAAAGAAGGAATGAGGGAGAGGGAGAGAGGGAGGCGGAGAAGGGGAGGGTTGAAAGCAATAAAAAGATGTATTTACATCTATCTATCTATCTATCTATCTATATATATATATATGAATATATATATATATGTATATATATGAATATATATATATATATATGTATATATATATATATATATATATATATATATATATATATATATATATATATATAGAGAGAGAGAGAGAGAGAGAGAGAGAGAGAGAGAGAAGGGAAGATGGAGAGAGAAGAAAGATAGAGAGAGAGAGAAATGAGAGGGGGGAGAGAAGCAAGAGAAGAAGAGGGGAAGGATGGAAGCAATAAAAGAAGAAAGAGAGAGATACATAGATAGATAGATAGAGAGAGAAAGGAGAGAGAGAGAGAGAGAGAGAGAGAGAGAGAGAGAGAGAGAGAGAGAGAGAGAGAGAGAGAGAGAGAGAGAGAGAGAGAAATATGAGAGAGGGCCAAAGAAAGCAAGAAACACGAGGTACGGATTGCCCTCAATTCCTATAACCCCGCTTGACCTTCGGTTAACAAAAGACCCAAGTAGAGTGTGGCTTGATTTTTTTTTCTTTCGTTTTTGATTTTTGTACCTTTGTTGGTTTTCCACTGGATGTAAGAATACGAGAGGGAGAGAGAGATGGATGAAAAGTAATAGGAAAGAAGGAAATAATGAAGCATTTAACAATCCAGGTTTGCGTTTTACATTTTCGTTGAGTAATTAGAGACAACCATCTTTCTTATATCTCTTAATACCACGGTAGTTAAGCCATGGCCATAGAGTCAGCCACCTTTCTTTTATCTCTTAATTCCACGTTGATAAGCCATGGCCATAGAGTCAGCCATTTTTCTTATCTCTATCACGTAGATAACCCATGGCCATAGTCAGCCATCTCTCTTATCTCTTAATACCACATAGATAAGCCATGGCCATAGTCAGCCATCTTTCTTTTTCTCTTAATACCACGATAAGCCATGGCCATAGTCAGTCATCTTTTATCTCAAAATATCACGTTGATAAGCCATGGCCATAGAGTCAGCCATCTTTTTCTTATCTCTAAATATCACGTTGATAAGCCATGGCCACGGAGTCAGCCATCTTTCATCTCTTAATACCACGCAGATATGTCATGGTCAGAGAGTCAGCCATCTTTCTTTATTTCTTAATACCACGTAGATAAGCCATGGCCATAGAGTCAGCCATCTTTCTTTATCACTTAATACCACGCAGATAAGCCATGGTCATAGAGTTAGCCATCTTTCTTTATATCTTAATACCACGTAGATAAGCCATGGCCATAGTCAGCCATCTTTCTTTTTCTCTTAATACCACGATAAGCCATGGCCATAGTCAGTCATCTTTTATCTCAAAATATCACGTTGATAAGCCATGGCCATAGAGTCAGCCATCTTTTTCTTATCTCTAAATACCACGTAGATAAGCCATGGCCATAGAGTCAGCCATCTTTCTTTATCACTTAATACCACGCAGATATGCCATGGTCAGAGAGTCAGCCATCTTTCTTTATTTCTTAATACCACGTAGATAAGCCATGGCCATAGAGTCAGCCATCTTTCTTTATCACTTAATACCACGCAGATAAGCCATGGTCATAGAGTTAGCCATCTTTCTTTATATCTTAATACCACGTAGATAAGCCATGGCCAGAGTCAGCCATCTTTCTTTATCTCTTAATACCACGCAGATAAGCCATGGTCATAGAGTCAGCCATCTTTCTTTTATCTCTTAATACCAGGTAGATAAGCCATGGGCATAGAGTCAGCCATCTTTCTTTATCACTTAATACCACGTAGATAAGCCATGGCCATAGAGTCAGCCATCTTTCTTTATCACTTAATACCACGCAGATATGCCATGGCCATAGAGTCAGCCATCCTTTATCTCTTAATACCACGTTGATAAGACATGGTCATAGAGTCAGCCACCTTTTATCTCTAAATACCACGTTGATAAGCCATGGTCATAGACTTTGCAGAACAGAGACCTGTTTCCACGTAAGCCAATGACATGACGAGGATGTTGAGTCAATTCTCCAATTAGTGCGCGTTAAATGGTCGTTCTCGGGACTGTTGAGTGACGCGCCGTTATAGGGAAGCCTTGCTGTTACGTGGCAATAAATCCAGTCTTGATGGATGAATAAATGGTGGTGGTGGTGATGATAATGATGATGGTTGTGATGGTAATGATGATGGTGATGATGATGATGATGGTTGTGATGGTGATGATAATGATGGTAGTGATGGTAATGATGGTGGTGATGAGAATGATGATGGTGGTGGTGATGAGGATGAAGGTGGTAGTGGTGATGACGATGAGGATGATGGTGATGAAGGTAGCGGTGATGATAGTGGTGTTGGTAATGATGATGGTATTAATGGTGGTAATGGTAGTGGTGGTGGTTTTGGTGATAGTGATGCGGATGATGTGGATGATAATGGTGGTGGTGATGATGGAGGTGGTAACAGTGAGGATGATGATGGCGGTAGTGGTGGTGATGGTGATGAAGCTGATAATGATGGTGATGACAATGATGATGAAGATGCCAGCAACAACAGCAAAATTATAAATAATGTAATCACGCAAACAATTTTTTATTTTGTCTAATAAAATGATGTATATTACATTGGTTGATCGCTGCCTCTAACAACGTGACCATATGGAGTGTCAAGGAGTTAATATGCATATGACAGCTGTGGACTTGCAGACGTATAACTACAACGGGACCGGGGGATGGGGGGAGGAGGGGGAGGAGGGAGGAGTCGAGTCCCAGTCTGATTATGTATGACAAGAGCAGACATATCTCTCTCTCTCTCTCGCTCGATCTCCTATTCTCTGTCTCTGTCTGTCTGTCTGTCTGTCTCTCTCTCTCTCTCTCTCTCTCTCTCTCTCTCTCTCTCTCTCTCTCTTTCTTCTCTCTCTCTCTATCTCTCTCTCTCTCTCTCTCTCTCTCTCTCTCTCTCGCTCGATCGATCTCCTATTCTCTCTCTCTATGTATGTATATATTTATGTATATACATATATTTATTATATATCCTTTTCTCTCTCTTTTTACTCTTTCTCTCTGTCTCCCAACCTTCCTCCCTCACATCGCCTATCCCCCTCCTTCCCTTCTTCTCACCTCCCCCCTCCCTCTCCTCTCTCCTCACCCCGCTTCCCTCTCCTTCTCCCCCTCCTCCCTCGCTCTTCCCCCTCCCTACCCCACCCCCGCCCAGTCCGCATGCTCAGTTGTATTGCCAATTGAATGTTGCACGCTGGCATGTCACTCACCATTGCACAGCGAGCGGTGTTCTGTCATGTGGCAGTCTGATCTACCTCCCTATCGCTGTTTCTGTGTGTTTCTATTTTCTCCCGTGTCTCCGTAATCTTATCTTTGGGTTATTTCGTCGACTGGGGATATTTTTTGCTGGATACTGACGTGAAGCTGGCGAATCATGGGAGACTGAGGCTGTGAAATCGGATTGTTTTGGCCTTTTATCGTTCACAAGCACTTAGATAGTTTAGTGTGTCTGTCTGTCTATCTGTCTGGCAGTGTGTCGGTATTTGTTGGTGTATATCTCTTTATCTATCTGTATGTCCCTATGTCTGTATATATATATATATATATATATATATATATATATATATATATGTGTGTGTGTGTGTGTGTGTGTGTGTGTGTGTGTGTGTGTGTGTGTGTGTGTGTGTGTGTGTGTGTGTGTGTGTGTGTGTGAGTATAAAGAGAGAGAGAGAGATAGAGATAGAGAGAGAGAGAGAGAGAGAGAGAGAGAGAGAGAGAGAGAGAGAGAGAGAGAGAGAGAGAGAGAGAGAGAGAGAAAGAGAGAGAGAGAGAGAGAGAGAGAAAGAAAGAAAAGGAACGAAATTAAAAAAAAAAAAAAAACGCAAAGAAAGAAAGACAAATAACGAAGAAAATAGAGAAAAAACATAAAGAAAAAAGTATAGCAAGAACTAAAGACGACAAAGATAAGAGACAAGCGCTCAGTGGCAAGAACGGCCGGCGAAAACGATGAAACGAGAACAAAAGAAAGTCCCGATAATTCAGAATTGGGAAATAAAAGAGAAAGAGAGAGAGCGAGAGAGACAGACAGACAACTTACACTATATGAGGCGAGTTTGAGATAACAATCCTACCTGGAATTAAGGCCAGTTTAGGAAGGTTTTCCAATGGCCTGAAAACCAGTTATTGGGAATTGGTTATTTCTCTTTCATTCTTTCCTTTCTCGTTTTTATTGTCATTATTGTGTGTCATTTCGCGGAGGTATATATATATTTTTTTCTTTTTCTTTTTTTTTCTTTCTTTTTCGTTGGGAATGTGAAGATCAAGGTTGTTTTTAGTTTAATGTTTTAGTTTGTTTCTGTTTTCTTTCCTTTTCTTTTCTTTTGGAGGCTTTTTGAAGAAAGTATTTGATAATTGTTGTGTCTGTGAATCGCCCATATCAATTAGTTCCTGAATTTTATTTTATTTGTGTTTGTGTTACTCCTTTCATATATATTTTTTCTCTCTATTTTTGCTATATTTCTCATGTTCCTATTTATTGTATACTCCACAACTTTTATCAGTATTATTTTCATTATCATTCTTTTGCCGATTTGTAAGGTATATTCCACTTTATTTTTATTTTGCGGTAATTTTTATCTTATTTCTTTCTTCAGTGGTTCATCTTCCTCCTTTCCTCCATGTTCCGTATTTCTATCAATTTTCTCTTATCTCTCTTATCACAGATGATTATATACAAATTTGTGCTTGAAGTACAAGGTTGCACTTGCATTTGTACTGGATGTCAAGTGTCTCGGTTTAGGTCGGGAAGCACATTTTGTATTTATAATCGTTGTTACTGTTTTTTTTTTTTATTATTATTATCATGGCCATTATGACCGTCATAAGTAATGCTACTATTATGGTTGTTCTTATTGCTGTTGTATGCTTGGTTGTTGCCGATGACAACTTTTTTTTTTCTTGATTTGACGTATTTTTTTCTATTTATATTATTCAGTTTGGGATTTCTGTCTTGTGTGACTGTAAGTACTAATTGTATTCTTTGGAAAGGAGGTGGGGGAGGGGGGGGTGTGACTGATACAAATAGGTTGACTCCATATTTATTTAAATGTTTAAATTCAGTGGTATTTTACATAACGAGTATTATCCTTATTACAACTTCCACGCACATGAACACATTCTTGCATTGTGGAATGTCAAAGTGAACATTGTCTATATATATATACATATATACATATACATACATACATACACATATATACATACATATATATATATATGACATGGAACTACAGCTATACAGTCCATCTGACATCTATAAATAAATCATTTTAAGATTCTGAATATACTATATTATACAATAATATTCAATATATCACTACACACCTCACTATCACAAAACCGCTGACTCGTTTTTTGTCTGAATATAAAAAAATCATCGTCTAGATGGTTCGTTGTAATAAATTATGGATCAGTGTGTAAATTTACACAATATCGGAAAAGTATAAAATAAAAAGACTTGGCTTTTAAAGACTACAAGACAAAAATAAATTTGACTCTTATGTACAGTTACTTAATGACGAAACTGCTTTCTATGTACAGGGGGGACTCAACCTCATGTTGTGTAATACTTTACCGTATCGATTTTTATATAAACATTATATACAGTGTGACAAGTATTGCTCTCTCTTTTTTAGACGAATTAACACACACACGAATAAACATGACACCAAGCGAAACACGGAACAAGTTATTCTGAGGACGCACTCTTGACTAAACCTCCTGCATTCTCACCACCATCAAAACTGGACGCAATTCACACTCTTCTCTTTAAATGCCTGACTATTTACAAGAACTATTAAGAAGACCGATCATACACACAAATAAACAAAAAAAAAATACGAAAGCTCCATGTCGAAGTCATTGTAGCTACAGACCATTCGTAATAATTGTAATAGAAAAGAACATACATTTACGTTGCCGGGCTGGACACCGTAACGTGCAAGCTACCAAGAGCACCCAATAACACGGCGGGGTCACCACTCGCTAGGAAGATATACAGGGAAAATGAATGAGATGATGATGACGATGGTGATGGTGACGTGAAAAGGATGAGAAAATGCGGTGAATAATGGTGATGCGGGTGACTATTAGACACACGTCTTTGCAGTCTTATGGATACTTGTAGTTTTGATTTCATGTGTTCCACAGTGGGAACACCATAGCTATAGTATATAATGCTCATCATTCACAGATTCTCCAGAACCGGACGGCAGAGTTAAGTATATTCTAGAGTCTTTTGTCTGAACTAAACATGGATAACACTTGCCTGTCTAGAATGAACATGGAATGTGCTTCAATATATATATATATATATATATATATATATATATATATATATATATATATATATATATTGAACCGCAACCGCATACACACTTTCATACGCACACATATATATACCTGTACTAAACATCCTCTATAAACCTATATACGCCTTTACTTTTGTAGAGATGATCGCTCAGGTACCTTCAAACTGGAACACAGAAGAGTCTGGTCCATACTGACACATGGCACAGCGAGGCATCCGCGAAGGGCCTCCGGGGGGGGGGGAGCGCTAGGAACTCGCTAGGAACCACAGGGGACTCGGTCGCACTCGCACAAGCCTCCTCCTGGGGATGCCTTTTCCTTCTTTGGTAACAACGTGGCTCGGAGGGGCGGATCCTCTTGGAGGGGGTGGGGGAGGGGGGATAAGGAACAAGCGAAGAAGGATAGGGAGGGATGGGAAGAGGGAGGAAGGAAGGAAGGAAGGAAGGAAGGAAGGGGGAGTTGGGGAGAAACGGGGTAGGGAGGCTGGAACCGAGGCTCATCTTCCGGGTATGAGAAGCTTCGATAAAAATCCTCGGAATTGGAAGGAAGGATACTAAAGGGTGCGTGAAGGGGGGGGGGGTGAGAAAAGGTCTTAGGAGATGGCCTTAATTGTAGAATCATCCACTGCGTCTTCCTGTCCTACAGTCTTGAGAAACAGGTTCGACAAGGACTACTGTCCATCCTTCAAATCCAATTTCCCGTCGATTCGAACACCGAAATATCCCAGACCTCTCCGGACCGCCAAGAAGAATCTCCGTTCCGTCTCCTTAGCGGCGGTCGAGTCCTGTTTCGAAGTCTTTTGAAGCCGTCTCCAGCCATTCAAGAGCTCCAGGGGATGGGGTCGCGCAGGCTGGCCACCTTCTCCATGCCGTACTTCTCGCACCTGCCCCACCACGACCACTTCTTGCAGGTTTTCTCCATCTTGAACACGAAGCAGCGGGTCTTGACCACGTCGAAGAACACGGTGCCCACCATGTTGGACGCGCCCGTCTTGGACTTGCGGAGGCACGCGCGGAACCTGAAGGAGAGAGAGAGAAAGGGTTTGGATTAAGGTTTAAGAAAATGGCGTTTCGTTGAGAAATACGTATTCAAAATATCAATTCTATATGAATAGAACCTAAGTGTTACGTAAATAACAAAATAACGATAATAACTCTAGTACACGATAACAAAGGCAGCTAACGATTGAAAAATAATGAAGGCAAACAATAATAATAAATCCACAACCGAATCCTCCAAATGCAACAGCCCTACAAAACAAAAGAAGACATAACTGGCGCAAAAAAGACTCCACTG
Source organism: Penaeus vannamei (assembly GCF_042767895.1). Taxonomy (NCBI): domain Eukaryota; kingdom Metazoa; phylum Arthropoda; class Malacostraca; order Decapoda; family Penaeidae; genus Penaeus; species Penaeus vannamei. The sequence goes on from NC_091581.1 coordinate 27,905,737, forward strand.
GGCATGAGCGTGGCAGCAATTCGAGGCGTAACGTAAACCTCAAATAAACCTTTTCACGTGAAACCGCAAGAACTCGAGGCTCAAGTCCACGACCGCAGAAACGTGACTGGATCCACGCGTAAAGTATTGACCGCAATTACAATACTCGGCGTAGATCTTCGCGTACGGAGTCGTCCATGCAGCTGTTTTATACTCGCGACGCCAGATTTCATTTCGGATGTTTCTCTAACGTGATTTTTTTTTCTTTGCTTGATTTCTTGTCCATTTTTTAAAATTCTTTACGCTTTTTTTTCTCTTCTTTGTGTTATTTTTTGTCATTTTTTTATTCTTTGTGATTTTTTTTTCTTTGCGTGATGTGTGATTTTTTTTTCGTTATTCCGTTTCCATTTTTTTTTCGAAGCGCGCACGAGTATGTGCGTTTGGCTGCGTTTGCTGGAGTGGCCGAGACTAAACAAGTACGCTCAACGCAGACAAACTCAGTCGCGCTCTGACCGCTTTCAGATTAAAAGTGCCAAGAGGTCAGACGCACCAAGTAACACCGATCTGCACCAAACTGATAAGGAAAAGACACATACCCCCCCCCCCACCAATGCGACCGCGTAGCTATATCGATGCAAAGTCACTGACCTATGATATAAATTATATAACCTCGATGGCGAAGTAATGGCCTAAGAGCTGACGCTATAAACCACTCACTCGTGTATATCCAGAGACAGACAGAGAGACAGAGAGACACACACCCCTTTCTCGGGGACCATTATGATCTTTTTTCGTTCTTTCTTTCATCCAATCCTTCCGTTTCTTCTCCCAGTTCGTTTTTCTCCGTCGTAGAAACGTTTCCTCCCTCTGCGCCCTTCTCCCGCTCCCCCTCCCTTCCTCTCCCTCCCTCCCCGTCTTCTTTCCTTCTCCTCCCTTCCTCTCCCCCTCACCCTCCCTCCTCAGCCTCCCCTTCCTCCCTCCCTTTCCACCTCTCCCCCCTTCCCTCCGCCTCCCCTCCCTCCTTCCCTTCCCCTCCGCCTATCCCTCCGCCTTCCCTCCCTCCCTCTCCGCCTCCCCTCTCTCCCTCCCTCCCTCCCCCTCCCTCACTCCCCCTGTTCCCCCCTCCCTCCGCCTCTTCATTCCGCCGGCAACTTCCCTTCTCTCGCCCTCATGCAATCTTGGGATTTAATCACACTGACAGCAACTCCACAAGAATCTCTTCAGAGACTCGCGACGATTGGGGGAGAAAAAAGGGGTAAAAAACAAGAGAGAGAAGGGGATGGAGAGAGCGAGAACGAGAGAGAGCGAGAACGAGAGAGAGAGAGAGAGAGAGAGAGAGAGAGAGAGAGAGAGAGAGAGAGAGAGAGAGAGAGAGAGAGAGAGAGAGAGAGAGAGAGAGAGAGAGAGAGAGAGAGAGAGAATAGATGGAAAAAAAACATGAAAAAATAAAAAGCGAGGAAAAGAGGGGGGCACGAGAAAAGAAATTTAGGGGAACCAAAAACAGAGACAAAGAAATTTTAAGAAACAACTTCTCGTGATCTGTCTTGGCCTGCCCTCGCCACCTTTCCAGACGAACGCTACGAGGAAGAAGAAAACAAAAGACAAAAAAACAGGAATAGCAGCAGTAGTTACTAAGCATTCATTCCCTCAACAGTCAATTCAAAACAACATTTACTCTCTCCCTCTTTTACTCCGTTCTCTGGCACGCGCTTCTTGGCAGACGTAAGCCCCTTTTAATCAAAACGGAATGAGAATGAGAGAGAGAGACAAAATCAAGTCCCTAGCGACGCGAAGGCAAGGGGAAGGGAAGGAGGGAAGAGAGGGGAAGGAGGGAAGAGAGGGGAAGGGGTAAGAGAGGAGGAGGAGAAAAGAAGAGAGAGAAGGGGTAGGGGAAGCGAGGGGATGAGGTGGACGAGGAGGAAAGAGAAGAAAGGGGTGGGGGAGGAGGAGAAAAGAGGGAAGGGGTGGGGGAGGAGGATGAAAGAGAGGGAAGGGTTGGGGGAGGAGGAGGAAAGAGAGGGAAGGGTTGGGGGAGGCGAGGGGCAGGGAGAGGAAGGGGAGGCGTTGCTTTTTTCCCCCCTCCACTTCTGTCTCTCACCCCCCCACCCCCCTCTCTGTTCCGGGCGCTTGATGAGGCTGAGCTGACGGCCGGGTCCACTAATGCCACTAATTTGGCCACGCTGCCGAGCTGATAAAACTTTTGTGGGAAAATACACACACAAACTCTCGCTCGTCGCTGACACCGCGAGCCCGGCAAGAAACGGCGAGTGGAGAACCCGGGCAGCGATTGCCGGGAGGGAAGGAGGAGGGGAAGGGAAGGAAGAGGAGGGAAGTTAGCCTTTTCTTCCCCCTCGGTTTCGGGGGGGGAGGAGGGGGAGAGGAGGGGGGCGGGAAGAGGGGGAGAGGGGGTGGGATGGAAGAGGGGGAGAGGAGGTGGAGGGAAGGAGGGGGAGAGGAGGTGGGAGGGAAGAGGGGGAGAGGAGGTGGGAGGGAAGAGGGGGAGAGGAGGTGGGAGGGAAGAGGAGGAGAGGAAGTGGGAGGGAAGAGGGAGAGAGGAAGTGGGAGGGAAGAGGAAGAGAGGGGGGTAGGAAGCAAGAGAAGGAGAGAGGAAGGGGTCGAGTGGTCGCTTTCTTGCCATCATCTTTTCCCCCCGCATGACCTGTGCTGGCCAACGCGGGGCCCTCCCAACCAAGCAAGGCGAGAAGAGGCCGTTTCGTCCTCCAGGAAGCGGGTTATTCGGGTTATTTCGGCAGCGTTCCTTCCCCCCGATGCCCCGACCGACAAAAGAATTCTTCCACCTCTTTACAACTGCGGGTATTGATAACGACTCTATTTATTGGCCTCGTAAATTCCGCCTAAACAGTTTACAACCTCCGCCACCTCTCTCGACACAATTATTGTAATTTGTGTACAATATCGCGGTCTGTCGCTTTTGTCGGCGCTCAGAACTCACTCAACCGGAGGCGAAGGACGGGATGGACGCCCCCCTGCCCGCGCCACGACCCCTCGACGTCCTGAAAACGAGACGAAAAACCAGGAGCGCGACGACGACCACCTCCTCCTCCTCCTTGAGCGAGAGAGGAGGAGCCCCCGACGTAGGCCTAGGCTGTGGTCGTCGTGGCAGCCAGGTCGTGGCGGGGGGGAGGTGGGGGGTGGGCGAGAGGTCGTAACATCCGCGCCATTGCACCCCCGCCGATGACTGCAGCGCTCGGAGGGGGGAGAGCCATTGTTAAGAGGCACCCGAACCTTTTGTCCAGTGCCAGGCCTCTCGCGCACTCACTCACACAACCCTTTGTTCCCTGATCCGAGTACAACATCTTAATACAGAGGGGGAAGAGAAGTTTTATATATCCGTTACGCATGGGGGGAGAGGGAAGAGGGGAAGGACGGGAGAGGGGAGAGGAGAGAGGAAAGGATGAGAGGAGAGGAGAGAGAGGGGAAGGATTGGAGAGGAGAGAGGAAAGGGTGGGAGGAGAGGGGAGAGGGGAAAGGATGAGAGGAGAGGGGAGAGGGGAAAGGATGAGAGAAGAGAAGAAGGGGAGAAGAGAGAGAGGGAAGGAAGGAAGGAGGGGAGAAGAGGGAGAGAGGAGAGGGAGGGGAGAAATGGAGAAGAAGGAGAGAGGGGGAATGTAGCACTACTAGGGAGAAAGCAGGGGAAAGGAGGGGGAGAGAGAGGGAGGGAGGGAGAAATTTATGGACTGGTCGCCGTACAATGAAGTCTTTCAGAACGATCGTACGTAGATGACAGATGTAAACCCCCCCACCCCCCTCCCTCCCTTCCCCCTCCCCCGTTCATCAAAATATAACGAGCAAACACAATCCCGACGTAATACACAACAGCGCCGCTCAATAAAACATCGTTCAATCGGAAAAGGTATCTTGCTTTTTTTCCTTCTCTTTCTTTTTCTCTCTTCCTCTCTTTCTTCTCCTTTCTCTCATTCTTCTCTCTTTCTCTCTTTCTTCTCCTTTCTCTCATTCTTCTCTCTCTCTCTCTTTCTTCTCCCTTCTCTCTCTTTCTCTCATTCTTCTCTCTTTCTCTCATTCTTCTCTCTTCTCTCTTCCTCTCTTTCTTCTCCCTTCTCTCTCTTTCTCTCACTCTTCTCCCTTCTCTCTCTTTCTCGCATTCTTCTCTCTTCTCTCTTCCTCTCTTTCTTCTCTTCTCTCTTCTCCTTCTCCTCTCTCTCTCTCTTTCTTCTTTCTCTCTCTCTCTTCTTTTTTCTCTCTTTTTTTTACGTCCGAGGTACTAAAGAGAACACAGCTCCACCTCCCGACGCACGCAATTGTCGGGGAGACCCTCTGACGCCGTCCCGACCCGGGGGTTCCCCGTTGCACATCGACTCGCCGCCCGCCCGCCCAGCGAAGGAGACGCTCGACGCACGTGAAATGGTATATGTATGTATGTGGGTGTGTTTAGGTGTATGTGTATGAAATTAGGGTATATGTGTAAGTGTGTGTAAGTGTGTGTACGTGTGTAAGTGTGTGTGTGTGTGTGTGTGTGTGTGTGTGTGTGTGTGTGTGTGTGTGTGTGTGTGTGTGTGTGTTTAGGTGTGTGTATGAAATTAGGGTGTGTGTGTGTGTGTGTGTGTGTGTGTGTGTGTGTGTGTGTGTGTGTGTGTGTGTGTGTGTGTGTGTGTACTAAAACCCAAAGTTATCCAAAATTCACAAAAATCCCTCCCAGAGCCGCTTGAGCCACCGCCGAGTCCCCGGGCCTCGACACCCGCGCCCACTTCTTCCCAAACTGCCGATGGTCGACACAACCAAAATATAGATTCATCATTCATCATATTTCGTGCTGAAGTTGCAATCTCCGACGCTGCAAACAGCCCGAGGCAACAGCGAGGAGAAAATGATCCGCTCTGAAACGGAGCTCAATTGCCCGGTCTCTCTTTCTCACTTTTTTATTATTGGCTTTTAAAAAAAGTTTGAGAAAACGACCACTAATTCTGTCAGCGCCCGAGCGGAGGAGGCGCTGCCGCTCGGCCGAGGCTCGCTCACAGACGCACACACAGAGTGCACACATTCATGCATACACGCACACACACGCACGCATACACACATTCATACACACACATTCATACACACGCATACACGCAAGCATACACGCACGCATACACGCAAGCATACACGCAAGCATACACGCACGCATACACGCACGCGCGCAAAACCGAACCAGAACACACAAACACACACACACACACACACACACACACACACACACACACACACACACACACACACACACACACACACACACACACACACACACACACACACACACACACCTCCATAATCCCGCGCCTCCGAGAGCAGAGCAGAGAAGAAAAGAGTGGATGGAAAGCGATAAAAAATGCTGAGAAGCGCAGCGCGGGAGGATGAAAGGACACAATGCGGCTTGGCAGAGAGGCCGGCGGAAGGAGAGATGGCAACGAACCGATTACCTTTTGTGTCCCATTTCCTTCCGGTAATTCCCCGTCCGCCGCCTCGTGCCCAAAAGCAGATAAAAGATTAAAGAGAAGAGAAAGGAAAAGAAAGATTTAAGAAAAAAATAATAAACAACGCTCGTATCCCCTAAGAGATAAAGTATACGCTCGTTACCCCTACATCCCGATTGGAAAACGTAGAATCCGCCTTATTTCTTCCGTGTATGTGGCGATTTCTACGGCGCGAGGCAGAGGCTATAGATGAGGGAAGGGGAGGGGGAGAAAGAGGGGAAAAGGGGGTAAGGGGGAGGAGGAACGGGAGAAGAAAAGGGGAAAAGTGGGAAGAAAGGAAGAGGGGAACAGGGAGGAATGGGAGAAGAGTTTAAACGAGGAAAAAGAGAAGAGTAGAAAGGAGGAAAAGGAGAAGTGTCGAAAGGAAGAAAAGGAGAAGTGTCGAAAGGAAGAAAAGGAGAAGAGTGGAAAGGAAGAAAGTGAGAAAGAGGGGAAAGGGGGATGAGGGGACCAGGAGAAGCCTGTGTGGACGGAGCTCCGCCTGGGACCTCATATATCTACTGTCCTGTTATCTCTTTCACAGCTCACCGACCTCATGGCAACGTCGATGTGAGGGCATCTCTCTCTCTCACGCACGCGCGCTTTTTCTTTCTTTCTTTCTTTCCCTCACCTTTACTTTCTTTGCCTCCTTTCTTCTAAGCTATTTTTTCCATTTATGCTTCTGTTTATGCTTGGTCTTCTTAATTCGCTTAACAATCCGGTTTCCTTTATCTTTCTATCCTTTTTCTTCATATCATTCTCTTCTACAATTCATTCCCTTCTAAACCATCCATCCTCTTTTCTGCCCCTTCTCTTCCTTTCACGTTTTCCTACTCCCTCCCTCTTATTTCACCTCCTTCCTACCTTCCTTCCCTCCCTTCCTACCTTCCTAATTTCCCCCCTTCCTACTTCCTTCTTTCTCTCCCTCCTTCCTACCTACCCTCCTCCCCTCCCTCCTTCCTTCCTACCTTCCTTCCCTCCCTCTCTCCCTCCTCCGCCCTCCCGTCCCTCCACCCAGCCACATTTACAGTCGTGACTTCGCTAACGAGGCGATGAACGCGACCTCTAACGGCCGCGATTAACATTAGCAAGGAAATTAAAAAAGATGAAAGACTGGCCATTTCGGAGCGAAGTCGGACATCAACCCTTTTTCACGACCCTGCTTGTCGCTCCGGGCCTTTTGTTTCGACTTTTTCCCTTGTTGTTCACTTTGAGGTTAATGTGGAAAAAAGAGACATAGGATTACCGGAATGACGGGGATACGTGGGCGGTGTTTAAGGCGGGTTCGTGATATAGAAGACCCGTGGCGACGACTCTTGAGGGACGGCCGCGGGATTCGGAATGTCTGATGCGACGGGGAAGGTCGAGCGAGAGAGAAAAAAATGTGGGATTCCGACGACTCTGTCTCTGTCTGTCTCTCTCTCTGTATGTGTGTGTCTAAGTGGTGTGTGTGTGTGTGTGTGTGTGTGTGTGTGTGTGTGTGTGTGTGTGTGTGTGTGTGTGTGTGTGTGCGTGTGTGTGTGTGTGAGTGTGAGTGTGAGCGTGAGTGTGAGCGTGAGTGTGAGTGTGAGTGTGAGTGTGCGTGAGCGTGTACGTATACCGTTGAACATACACACCGAGAGAAATCCCAAGCAGGCCATTGCATCCCGGAAGGCCGACCCACAGTCTCATTACACAACCCTCGCGTCCCAGATCAAGAGCATTACGACTCTGTGCTACAAAAAAAAGGCGAGTCCTCTGCATCCCAGAGCGGCGCCACGTTCATTTAAGTTCGGCATCGAGACAGCTGGCGTCTGAGGGAGGAGAGAGAGCGCCTTCCCCGCGACCCCGTCTGGCTCTCCTGCAGCAATAACTCCTCCGCTCACGACCTCTGTACGTAAACACCCATGCGCGCTGATGAAGACGTACACGCGATGTCGCCGTGCATATCTAATCGTTTTAAATGCGCAAGCACGCACGCAGATGCACACGGGGATGGGGGTAGGGGGGATGGGGGGTGGGGGGGGTACGAACACCCTGTGTAGCCTTGACATCTCCGGCCATTTATAGCACGTCTCCTCAACTTCCCTTTTAAGGATTCTTTGGTCGAGATTTGGGACTCGGGCTAATCCTATTCACCCTCTCTAAGTGCAGGATAAAAAAATACGTTTTTCGAAAGAGCAGGATGTCTTTCGGTAGTCGGCAACCGTAGAAAAGTGAGGATTTCGTAATGGAAAGTTCCCTCAGGACGTAAAGTAATCCCCCTTTTTGCGCAATCCAAGACGTTTGTTGGTCTACAAACGTGATGTAAGTGTAATCATTCGTGAGACCGGGAACGTTAAGAAAAGAAAAGCAAATATATGAATAAATGAAATCAAGATAAAGCTGAGAAAGCCAAGAATGTATGATCTTTTCAACAAGGTTCATAAAACAGGGTAATATTCTTGTATTATCTCCCCCCAACCTTAACAATCCCCCCCCCAAAAAAAAAGACAAAAACACACACACACACAAAAAAAAAACAAGAATAAATCCAACACTTACCCGAATCTCTTAGCATAATGCCCGGTTCTCGCATTACCCCCATAACTAACCCCCTTTCCTTCGCACGATAACAAAAATAACACCTTGGCACGAACTCCCATAGCACACTGTGACCCCAAAGAACAAGTGGCCGACGCAACAAGGAAATCAAGTGGGTTAAGGTCGCTACGCTTTCCTAACCTAGCTCCCTCGCCGCAGCGCCGAAGGTAGAGGGAGCGGCGGCCTTGTCGAACCTGCATGAGCGAACACTATTCCTTGCGTTCTTCCGTTTCCTCTTCCACCTTTTGCTCTTCTGCCGTTTCCTCCTCCTTCCTCTTCTATCTTTTGCCCCTTTTGCCGGTTCCTCCTCCTTCCTCTTCTATCTTTTGCTCCTCTGCCGGTTCCTCCTCCTTCCTCTTCTATCTTTTGCTCCTCTGCCGGTTCCTCCTCCTTCCTCTTCTATCCTTTGCTCTTCTTCTACCTACCCCCCATTCGCTTTTTTTTTCTATTCCTACATCTACTCTAGTTCCTATTCTCCCTCCTCTTTTATTCGTCTTATCTCTCCTCCTCTTTCTACTATTCCTCTTCCCTCTCGCTCTCTCGCCCTCCTTCCCCACCCAATCAAATGGTAATCACGCCAGCCATCCAGTGTTCCCTGCCTGACCACAAGCGTTAGTATTTCATTCGAGACAAACTGCACAAACCAGTCTACAAGCCACTCTCTTTCTCTCTCTCTCTCTCTCCCTTCTCCCCCACGCCCACCCCCAACCCCCGTATTCTCTCCCTCCTCCCTCCTCCCTCCTCCCCACCCACCCCCAACCCCAACCCCCGTATTCTCTCCCATCCTCCCTCCTCCCCCACCCCCCACCCCATTCCCCCAACCCCCGTATTGCCAATTGCAGTTAACACGACCAATATAGTTCGGTGTATTGTGGTGTAACATTGTCATCAGAGCCATCAGTGCAGCCGCCCTTAGTTGCAAGTGAATAATAGCTCCTGCCACTTGTTTAGTATACAACTCCCTGTCTCCCCGTCTGTCTCTCTCCCTCCCCTCTCTCCCTCTCCTTCCCTGCCTGCCTCTGTCCTACCTTTCCTCTTACCCCTCTCCCCTTCCTCCTCCTTCCCCCTCTCTTCCTCCTCCTCTTTCCCCCACTCTCTTCCTCCTCCTCCTTCCCCCACTCTCTTCCTCCTTCTCCTCCTTCCCCCCTCTCTCTCTCTTCCTCCCCCCTCTCCCTTCCTCCTTCGCTCCCTACTCCTCTCCCCTCTTCTTTCCCTCCCCTTCGCTCTCACCTTCCTCCTTTCTCCTCCCCTCCTTATCCTTCCCTCTTCCCTTTCTCTCAAACCGAAAGGCTCGAGTGAAGGGGACCATGATGGCATAATTCATCTCTTGAGCATCTTGAGCCTTGTGGCCCCTTAGCATAAGCAGCAACGTAAAGGAGGTTTTCAGATTCGAGCAAAAAAAAAAGTTGAAACGCAAAGAGAAACGAGAAAGGAAACGAAGAGGAAACAGAGAAAGAAATGAAGTAAATCAGGATCAATATAAGGTATGAGAGAAGAGAGAAGAGAGAGGAAAGAAAGAGAAAGAAAAATGCAGACAGAGAAAGATAAAGAAGAAAGAAAATGAAAAGAGAGAAGAGAGAAAAAAGAAGAAAAAATGAACGAGAAGAGAGAAGATAGAAAAAGAGGAGACAAACGAGAGAAAAGAGAAGATACAGAAAGAAGAGACAGAAGAGGAGACAAAAGAGAGAAAAGAGAAGATACAGAAAGAAGAGACAGAAGAGAAGACAGAAGAGAGAAACAGAAACAGGAATAAATAGAGGTGAACCGAATGCATAACAGCACTTCCTCACGAGCAAGGAAGGAGGCTGGAATCCATTGTCAGAGGAATTAGAGAGACGTAAACAGTACCCAAAATCTGCAGTACGTAAACAAGCTTAAAGCGCGGCGTCTGGAACACAAAACGGGTCTGACAACTTTGAAAAAATGGAGTCCCGAGGCAAGGTAGCTGGGGCGGGACCGGGGCGGCGCCGGTCAGCGTTCTGGAACTTTCTGTTTACCGTTCCACCCGGGAATAATAATGGGGATAATGCTCATGATAATGATGATAATGATGATAATAATAATAACAACTGATAATAATAATAATGATAATAATTGATAATGATGATAATAATAATAATAATAGGCATAATTAGATTGATAATGATGATGATAATAATAATAATAGGCATAATTAGCATTATTATTATGACGACTAGGAGTATGAACCATCCTAACATATATTTTTAAACGACCGTAGCAACTAGGATGCACTACACACCAGTCAATAGGGAATAACAAAAGGACTGTAGCGTTTCCTATTTAAAGCCAGGACCTCTCTGCAAGGCTGCCGAGACGACACAAGAGTGAAGTTGTCAGTGAAAGGTCTTCCATAACCTCTTCCCGCTCAAAACTCCGCTTATTTCGGGCTTTTTTTTATAATTAGGTACATTTAGATAATTGTTTTAATGTATTCAATGTTTTTTTGTATCAGTCGGGCTTTTTTTTATACCTAGGTACATTTAGATAATTGTTTAAATGTATTCAATGTTTTTTTGTGTTTGTATCGGGTGTTTTCTCTCCTTATAAACATCTTTTAGGTTGTATATTAAGGTCAGCGGGCAGAAGACTTGGTGTGACGGTGCAATAAGGTCAGCACTGTTGCCAATGACTACCAGCGCGCGCGAGTATTGCCAACCCGGGCGGAATCCCGACACAGGCCTAGGGCTAAACTAGACCTTTAAATACATTTTTTTTTCGGAATCATTGAACTGAAAATACCACATTCCCTATTGTTGGAGAGTGAAAATAAAACCCTTTTTTGTTGTTTTTACTTTCTTTGTTCATTATTTTCCTTTTTTGTGATTTTGAGTTTCCCGAGACTCGAAAAAGACGTGACATTTCCCGGCGGTTCTCCCTGGAACGGCGAAAATGTCGGTAGGCTTTGGCATTTACACATTCTCTATTAAAATATTCTCGAAAACATCAAACCCGCCGACATTTGCAACGCGAGCCTGTTCTCGGCGTCCATTAAGAGCGTTCTTTGAAGTAGAGATGCTCTGGATTTTCGCTCGGAATGCGCAGGATACACGAGAGGATAACAAAAAATAAATAAATAATGAAAATAATAATAATAATAATAATAATAATAATAATAATAATAATAATAATAATAATAATAATAATAATAATAATAATAATAATAATAATAATAATAATAATAATAATAAATAATAATAATAATAATAAATAATAAAAATAAAAAATCTTTCAGCGTGTTCGAATCCCTGCACAGACTGTCTCCGCAAAGATTGGGTAATTCGGCCAAAAGCACTTTCACTCCGCCGCCCCGAACGGCTGCTCGTCCCCTTCGTAAAGGAGCGAATAATAAAGTTAATATCATATCTCTTTCATCCCCCGACCGATCGACCATCATTATCATTTGTCTCGTGATCCATTAACCTCGTAACTGGAAGCGACATCGAGGGCGCTTCGGAAACACAACCGCCGCCATTTACGCCCCGACTCCGGAAATCTTCTTCGGAGGGCGTGTAGGCCTATGTCCGCCCCGACTCGGCCTAATCTTGTCTCCTCTCCAAGAAATAGCAGGATGAGAGGGTGGAGAGGGGGGTCTTAAGGGATGGGGGGGGGGAGGGGGATAGCTCATCCTCAAAGCTTAAGTTCTAGTCGCGGTAATTGTTTCCTGGCGGCTTGGGGGAGGTTGGGGGAAAATTCCGGAAAGAAAACGGGATTTTTTTATGCATGTCATGATGTCTCTAGGAAGGGGGTACTGCATCAAATTAAGAGATTTATCCCACTTCGGAGGAAAACGGTTAATGTAATAAACTGTAGGGGATTTTTTTTTCTCTCGAGAGAGGGGAAGCCAAAGGGAATGGAAATGGAGAAAAGGGGGGAAAAGATCCTTATCAATTGCGTCTGTTGTCTCCCTCACCCTGCCGTCTCCCCTTTCCCTCTTTCTCTCTCATTCGTAGAGGTAACAAAGGAGCAGAGGGAACACACAATTACCCACAAGCGAGGCCTGATTTCTCCGGAGGCCGCGTCACCTCCCCCCCACCCCCACCCCTCTCCCTCTCTCTCCACCTCCCTCCCCTACCTTCCTATCTTCCTCTTCCACACCACCCCACCCCACCTCCTCCACCTCTCCCCTTTTTTTTCTTACCACCTATCCTTCCCCTCCCTTTCTCCCACACCAGGCCACCTTCCCTCCTCCTCCTCCTCCTCCTCCTACGCCATTCCTACCCCACCTTCCCTCCTCCTCCTCCTCCTAAGCCATCCTTACCCCCCTTCTCTCCTCCTCCTCCTCCTCCTCCTATGCCATTCCTACCCCACCTTCCCTCCTCCTCCCTCCTCCTCCCCTCCTACGCCAACCCTACCCCACCTTCCCTCCTACGCCATCCCTACGCCACTTTCCCTCCTCCTCCTCCCCCTCCTACACCATCCGTCCCTCTTCTCCCCCTCTACCCCACCATCCCTGCCCCCTTCCCTCCCCTCTGTCCCCTCTTAAGACAATGTCCCCAACAGAAGCCCTTAAATCCGTGAGGGCTAACGTACGCCCGCTGACCCGGCCGGAGTCGAGACGCTAATTGCGGGAAGAGGAGTCATAAGGAGGAGGAAGAAGAGGAGGAGGAGGAGGAGGAGGAGGAGGAGGAGGAGGAGGAGGAGGAGGAGGAGGAGTCATAAGGAGGGAGGGGGAAGGGAAGGGAAGGGAAGGGAAGGGAAGGGAAGGGAAGGGCAGGGAAGGGAAGGAGGAGGGAGGAGGAGGAGGAGAAGGAGGGAGGGGAGGAGGAGGGAGGAGGAGGAGAAGGAGGGAGGGGAGGAGGAGGAGGAGGAGGAGAAGGAGGGAGGGGAGGAGGAGGAGGAGGAGGAGAAGGAGGGAGGGGAGGAGGAGGAGGAGGAGGAGAAGGAGGGAGGGGAGGAGGAGGGAGGAGGAGGAGGAGGGAGGAGAAGGAGGGAGGGAGGAGGAGGAGGAGGAGGAGGGAGGAGGAGGAGGAGGAGGAGGAGGAGGAGGAGGAGGGAGGAGGAGGAGGAGAAGGAGGAGGAGGAGGAGGAGGGATAGTGAGGGATAAGAGAGGAGGGAGAAGAAGGAGTCCTAAGGAGGGGTGAGGGAGAAGGAAGAAAAAAATACGGAAAAGAGGAGGCTGGGGAAGGAAGCAATGGAAAAAAAGGGATTGGAAATCGAAAACAAGATAGTAAAAAAGGAAATTAATACTCTTAAAAATAAAGGAAACGAAGAGAAAGAAAAAGACCAGATAATAAAAATCAGAACTAAGTAATGACAAAGGATACACACATAAACCACAAATCATAATGAAGAAACTACTGGAAGGCTATATATAGGCTAACTAGAATTTCAGGTTAAGAGAAGACCCAACCCCAGGTCAGAAGAGTAGAGAGAAAAGGTCTTAATTATATACATAGAAAGATGACTTACGAAAATTAGGAGAATGCAGAGGAGGGGAGGGGAAATGACAAACAGAAGCAGAGACAGAGGCAGAGGGGGAGAGTGAGAGAGAGAGAGAGAAAGAGATAAGATAAGAGAGAGAGAAAGAGATAAGAGAGTGAGAGAGAAAGATAAGAGAGAGAGAGAGAGATAAGATAAGAGAGAGAAAAAGAGAACGAGATAGAGCGAGAGAGAGAGAGAGAGAGAGAGAACGAGAGAAAAAAAGAAAGAGAGAAAACGAAAGAGAAAAAAAGAAAAAGAGAGACAGAGAGAGAGAGATGACACAGCCTATGTCCGGAGTCCGTGAGAGCGCCCCGCAACCCATCATCGCCTCATAAAACAAGACATAAAAGCCGACATGGCATTTAGGCAAACGGGGGGGGGGGAGAAAGAGGAAACAGAAAAGGAAGAAAGGAAGGAAGGGGGGAAAGCGAAAATGATCGGACGAGGAAGGGGAAGCAAGAAGGAAAATACGGTAAGAAGAGTAAAGAAGAATTGAAACGGCAGGGAGAAAGGTCAGGAACCACAAAGTAGAAAGATTGTGGAAAGCAAAGTGTAAATGAGAAAAGAAAAGAAAATTGACAAGTGAACAAGTCAGACAGACAGACAGACACACAGACAGTAGGCTTCCCCCCCTCCCCCCTCCCCCCCACTCCTCGGTCGGCCCAAATAACAACGGTAACGAAGGCTGCGCTAGTGAGCCTCACGGTTCGGTAGGCTTCACTTGGGCTTCACGGCGGTAATGAAGGGGGAATGCACCAGGGAGGAGGCCAGAGCGAGTGGACTGTCCCGACCACTTTGGGAAGGGGAGAAGGGGGGAGAAGGAGGGAGAGGGAGGGAGAGGGAGGAGGAAGAAGGGAAGGGGTGAGAGGGAGGAGGAAGAAGGGAGAGGGAGGAAGAATAGGGGAAGGGGGGAGGGAGGAAGAATGGGAGGAAGGGGAGGAATGGAGATGGAGGAAGAAGGGAAGGGGGAGAAGGGAGGAGGAAGAAGGGGGGGAGAAGGGAGAAGGAAGAAGGGAAGTGGGAGGAGGGAGGAGGAATGGGAGGAAGGAGAAAGGGTGGGAGATGAGGGAGGAAGTGAAAGGGATAGAAATGGGGTACTGAGGAAAATGGAATGTGAGCACTGATGATTATACATTAATCGTAAAAGTGGCAGATATCTGATGTGGGGGGGGGCGACTTTTGGAAGGGGGGAGGGGGAGGAGGAAGAAGGGGGGAGGAATGGGAGGAAAAAGAAAGGGTGGGAGACGAAGGAAGTGAAAGGGATAGAAATGGGGTAACTTAGGAAAATGGAATACGAGCACTGATGATTAATCGTAAAAGTAGCGGAGATCTGTTTAGGGTGGGGGGGGGGGGAGACTTGGAGGGACGAGAAGTGAACTTAATTAAAGAGTGGGCCAAGAGGTCGAAGGCACAGAAACGCTATTAATAGGACACTGAAACCCACCGAAGATTCTAATTATTTGCCAAGTCCCTGATTTTCTTTCCCTTCCCGCGCGTCTACCCCTTGCTCCCTTCCCCGTCCACCGGGAAATACAACCGCAAAGGCGAGAGACGCTGGCGCCAAGAATCGCCGGCGGGAATCGTACCACTCTCAAACGACCAATCACAGACGGAGAGAAATTTCCCGACCAATCAAAGCGCCATCCTTCAGACAGGACGGCGGGACCAATCAGAAGCGCCGAAGGACGGGTGTGTGAGCGCGGTCGGCCAATGGGCGCGGCGGAAGTGGCGCGGCGGACCAATCGGAAGGCGCCGCTCGGGACACACCTTCGCCCGCCGCCTCGACATTCCTGCGGGTTCCCCCCTTTTCCTCCTCCTCCCCTCCTTCCCCTTCCCCCGTCCTCCCCTCCCTCCCCTTCCCCCGTCCTCCCCTCCCTCCCCTTACCCCCGTCCTCCCCTCCTTCCCCTCCCCCGTCCACCCCTCCCCTCCCCTTCCCCCTCTTCCCCTCCCTCCCCTTACCCCCGTCCACCCCTTCCACCCCTCCTCCCCTTCCCTACCTGCCGGCCTTCCCCCAGCCCCTCTCCGCCCCAACCCAGGACGGCGAAAAACCCCTTCGCCTTGAGCACTCGAAGGGGTTCTAAAAATAAGCCTTCTAGGCTACCTATGCACCTGAAGGCTAGTGAAGATTTGGTTACCGCGGTCACTAGGAAATTAATATTCTCATCTCGCTTTCTCTCCCTCTCTCTGTCTCTGCCTCTCTCCCCCTTTCTTTCGTGTGTGTGTGCATGTGTATGTGTGCATGTGTATGTGTGCATGTGTATGTACGTGCGTGTGTATGTACGTGCGCGTGTATGTGCGTGCGTGTGTATGTGTGATGTGCGTGTATGTGTGCATGTGCGTGTATGTGTGCATGTGCGTGTATGTTTGCATGTGCGTGTATGTGTGCATGTGCGTGTATGTGTGCATGTGCGTGTATGTGTGCATGTGCGTGTATGTGTGCATGTGCGTATGTGTGAGTGTGTGTGTGTATATATGAGCGTGCGTGCATGTGTGCATGTGCGTGTATGTGTGTATGCTTGTGTGCGTGCATGTGCGTGTTTGTGTGTATGCTTGTGTGCGTACATGTGCGTGTATGTGTGTATGCTTGTGTGCGTGTGTGCGTGCGCGTGTTTGTACGAAAGAGGTCGAGGTCAGACGGTGAATAATCTAAAAGCTCAGCAGGAACTCGCACGCCGACGTGTCCGGTGAACTGCAGTGAGTGGCTCGCCTTCTCGCCTTCCTTCCCTCTTCCTCCCCTTCCTTCCCCTTACTTCTCGCCTTCCTTCCCTCCTTCCTTCCTTCCCCTTACTTCTCGCCTTCCTTCCTTCCCTCCTTCCTTCCCCTTACTTCTCGCCTTCCTTCCCTCCTTCCTTCCTTCCCTCCTTCCTTCCCCTTACTTCTCGCCTTCCTTCCCTCCTTCCTTCCCCTTACTTCTCGCCTTCCTTCCCTCCTTCCTTCCCCTTACTTCTCGCCTTCCTTCTCGCCTTCCTTCCCTTCCTTCTCGCCTTCCTTCCCCTTACTTTTCGCCTTCCTTTCCTCCTTCCTTCCTTCCCCTTCATCTTTAGCGTCATCTGCCTTTCGGTTATGGTTTCGGTCTCTGCCTGTCTACACTTCTAGCTCTCCGGCATACTTTCATCCACGGCTTTGATTCATTCTCTCTCTCTCTCTCTATTTTGCTCTTTCTCTCTCTCCCTCCCCCCCTCTCTCTCTTTATCTTGCTCTTTCTCTCTCTCGCTCTATCTCTCTCTTTATCTTCTCTCTCTCTCTCTCTCCCTCCCTTTCTCTCTCTCTCCCTCCCTTTCTCTCTCTCTCTCTCCCTCCCTTTCTCTCTCTCCCTTCCCCCTCCCTCCCTCCCTTTCTCCCTCTCCCTCTCCCTCCCCTGACTACCAACGATTAATATAAATCCTCCAGGCCAGCCACTTTGACCGCTCCGAGTCATCACTAAAATGGCCTCCGTCTGCATATCTCGAATCCGGTGCCCTCGCTGGCCGGACGCAGATACTGGCGCCCGGGTTAACTTCCTTTATTCACTCCCTCCTTTTTTCCCCCTCCATCCTTTATCCGGCGTTTCCTTTCGCATGCTCTTTTTTTCTGTTTTCATCTCCCGTGAACTACATTTCGTGAACTTCGAATCTTAACCGTTGTTGCAAGTGATTGGGAAAAATAAAGGATTTGAATTCCATTGTCGGCAGTCACTTCCCGGCAAGTGAACAACCTGCGGCCCGAATTCCGGAGGGGGAAGAAAATCCTATCCATACGCTATCTCTTCTTTATCCCCCCCTCTCCCCCTTTCCCCTTCTCTCCCCTACCCCTCATTGCTGAGTTTCCCCCCCCGCTAGCCTCCCCACTTTCCCCCCCTTCCCCCACATCACGCCATCGTCGGACCACTACAACAGGTGACGTTGCAAATAGACCAGTTGGCAACCCCTCTCGCGGACTTCTTACTGGCCAAACTAACTGTATTTGATTTTCCTATTTTTCTTTCTATGGCATGTCACAGAATCACACGTGGGTGATCTATGGTATTCAGCATGATGGGGTGTTATGGGATACTGAGAAGTACCGGAGTATTTGGTCATAACCATTATTATATCAGGAGAAAAAAAGGAAAAAAATACTCAAATCCTAAACATATAAAAAAACACAAGACAATAATGAATAAGCGAAAATGCAGACACTCACCTCAACCGAATGTTTTTTTCCCATCTATTATCTCTCTCTCCCTCTCTCACTCTCTCTCTCTCTCTCTTGGCAGCTGCAAGCCCTAACACGGCAGACTTGTAACCTAGCACTGCTGCACCCTCTAATACCATGCTAGACAGACTTGGCACGTCTTCTACACTATAGACCTTCACAAGGACATCAACGGCACGGCAAAGTGATGCAAGAATGTGGTCTGCGTTGATAGTTGCAAAAGGTCGTGTGCGGGGAATCCGTTTTAGCAGAAATGGATGATCCGCGTTGGATAATTGTGCATGACTCTGCCTTTTCTGATTTTTTTTTTTTTTGTCTAATCTATTTGTATTTTTTTTTTTTTTTTTTTGGCATTACGTTCCTATTATGAGAAGAAAACTGGAGTCGTGACCAACGCGAAATTGAAAGCAAGATTTGAATCGGTCTCTGATCCTTATTCAATGGATTGCGCGACGAAATGGCCGATGGAAATGCACTGCAACGTTTCCCTCTAAGACACAAGCAATTTCCGAGGCAATCTTTGAACTGTAGCATTTGCAACGATGAAAAACTAAAAAAACATCGGAGCAATATAATTTTCCACATCCAGACTAAAAAACATGCAGACCAAATATCTAGGTACCAATGACCTCAATAACAAAAATTATACAGAATTACACTAAATATGACATCACATCACATCCTAATTACCACATCAACATGCCCGTTCTCCTCACCATCCTCGTGTCACCATGCCTACCACATCAACATGCTCTTTCTCATCATCACCATCTTCTACACGTCACAATACTCACCTCTCGTCGCAGGCGCAGTGGTTAATGGTGCCAATTCCCCAGTTCACGATCCCGTATTTCTTTTCAAAGGAGGTGACGTAGTACGGGCAATGGAGGTCGTGTTGCCGGCAGCACATGTCCGTGCTGGACTCGCCCCCGAGCTCGCCGTACACGGACGCCGAGTAACCCACGCCGCACCACTTGGTCGCCGGGAACCTCAGGCTGTCGAGGACCGAGCGCCGAGACCTGCGTCGAGCGGGAATAGCGTGCCGGGGTGAGGGACGGGCTTTGAGGACGCGCGCTCGACCCCTCGTCTGAACCTGGGTGCTTCTTCCCCTGGACGTCGCACGCGTCCGGTCGGCTTCTTTACACACATTGTCTCTCTTTTCATTGCCTGAAGACTGGTCAGAGGAGGGTGATAGGGACAGGGGGGTGGACTTTGCAAACCTGGACTGGCAAACCAACCGGGAGCGAAAGGCAAGACTTCAGAAGCGTCTAAACCGGAAGACACAACGAATCCCACACAACGGAGCATCGAACACTATCCAAAAGGCGCCAGGAGAAAATCTACTCTTTCCTAAGCCAAGAACAACGCTCTCCTTCGGACGAGGGACGAACGCCTTCCTTCGTTCCTTACCTCTCATCGCAGGCGCAGTGGGAGATGGTGGTGAGGCGCGAGTTGTAGATGCCGTACTTGCGGGTGAGGCCGTGGATGTTGACGGGGCACATGTCGTGGGTGCGGCAGCAGGAGTCGGCGCCCACGAAGCCCGAGAGGTCGCTGTAGGAGCTGGCCATGTCTTCGTTGCCGCACCAGTGGGTCCCGGGCAAGATAAGCAGCTCGTTCAGCACCCACCGCTTCTGCCTGAGTCAACACAACCAACTTTCCGCTGTTCAACCAGCTCGTCATGGGGGACAGGCGTTCATATTTCAAAAAGGCTATGTGACACACCCAAACACCAAAGCAAAAAACACAGACGCCCACGGCAAAAGCGCGGGGCACAGCAACCGACGCCCGCACATCAACCACCCCTCGCACCGCCACCCCAAACGCGAAGCCTCTTACTCTAACGTTACCCTACACAAAAAAATATAAATTCGTTCTAACTACACTACATATCTATTAACGAGAAAATGAAGCATAGACAAGCTAAAGGGGACTGCTTACTAAAATCACAAATAATAAAATAATATTAAAATTAATAATGAATTCTACTGGTAAAAATAAAATGAAAACTAATACTTTATCTATATTGGGTCTTAACTTCTACAAGGCTTACTAGGGTATGTGACGGTGCTAAGCCACATTTCTAGCGGGGGAGAGTGGTGGCTGATGGCAGGTGCTGTTGTCAAAGGGTTCTGGTGCAGACTTTGTGGAGTGTTGGTGTTGGTATCAAAGTCTATAGTACTAGTGCTGATCAGACGTGCTGCACTAAGATGTCCGTGTCGTATGACTACATTATTACTAAGTTGTTTTGAGTGTGTTGGCAATGTGGTTATACTCAAGGTGGTGTTCCAATACCGGTGCTTGTGTTGTGCAAGTGTTCCAGTGCAAGTGTTCCAGTGCAAGTGTTCCAGTGCAAGTGTTCCAGTGCAGGTGGTCTCAAACGGAGGCAAAACTAGCAACCCACAAGCAGAACCACGTCATCGAAATGCGAGTCAAAAAAGGCACCAATCTGTTTCCCAAGCAATAAAATCAACCGAGACAAGCAAAAAAAAAAAAAAACTACTGCTACTACAGGTGTTTCTGCCAGGCTAAGTGCAGACTACTGAAGGTGGTTTACAAAGCACAGAAAACAAAACAAAACAAAAAGGACAACATAACGAATCATGAGACATTACTAAACACAAAGATATGTTTACAGGCATGAATGGTTTAATCAGTCCAAATCAATCAATTCAAACGTGTGTCATGCAACAAAAGACATGCAGTATTTTGTGAAAGAAAGTAAAGAAAATAAAAGGAAAGTAAAGCCATTAAGAATTAAAAAAAAAGAATAAAATGAAGAGCCGAGTATGTTAAAATAAGCATTTAGGTGTCATAGTCGAAAAAGTTAGATCAAAACGCCAGCAACAATGAAAATTCTATCATTAAAATAAGGTAAAAAATAGCAATCTCACTTAGTAAGGTAAAAAAAAGAGTGAGTTTTAAAAGCATTGAGTTTTAAAGAAAATTACTGACACCTTTTCGTGAACATATAGTCAGTTAAGAGATATTTTCAGTTAAGAGATATTTTCAGTTACCAATCACCACAAATTGATATTCTGAGTTATTAGTGAAATCTGAATGATGAAGCATTACAGAAAGCATTACAGCTTTTGCTGCAGCCTAAATTAAAGCATATATATATATATTTCTTTTTTTCACAAGAAGCAAATTTATTAATCGGAAAGAGCAAATTGATAGCTCATTTTTTTTTTCTTTCCGTTCTTTTTCCATGAAAAATTTCGACTTGTAATCCAATCCAAAACGAAAAATGACACGATCCCGACGGCGCGAGAGGCCCCGCCGTCGGTGCGCTACGCCCTTCGCCAACACTACAGCGACAGATAACCAGAGCTACAAGCCATGGCCCCCACGTGGCACTCAGGGGGGGGGGAAAGAGTGCCACAGGGAATATGGGTTGGGATCTCCAGTGACTAATGAAAGGGGGGGAGGGAGATTATAGGCAAGATAAGAGAGTACAGATGTTGTGAAAGAAGCGGTATCATTATTTCTGTTCGGTCGCTCATTCACCAGGAACTTCGGTATTGTTCCCTGGTGTATGAGGAACCATTTGTTTTTTTTCTTTAGTTCATGTACCAGGAGCTACGATAACTAGCTACCTGGTTCATGAACTATAGTGACATAGAACCCAGGTTCAGGCTCGGCGTCATTTAAAAAAAATATGTTTATGAATGTCTACAAACTACGTGCACTTAGGACAGATGTAAAGAGACAGTTTAAGCACCCAAAACATTTAGCTATGTATATATTGTGACTTTTTTTTCAGTTAACAATATAGACTAGAAGCTTTTGAGATTACATGCCAGACATGTAACCTATATTAACAATAAAGGACACACATTTAAAATACAGGAAAATATCCTTTTTTAAACTGATTTAAAATGAAACCTTCCATGCAGTGACAAATCCCATTTAAAACACGATGTCGCACAAATGCACAGGAGGCGGCTGCAGATAGCAACACCGCAGAAAAAAATGCACTTTAATTTTTTTTTCTTTTTTTTTTTTTACCTGGCGTGGGAGACTCCGAGGTCGCTGTTCTCGTCTCGCGTTGCGCTGGCGGCTCCGTGGCTCTTGTGGGACCGCCTCTCCGCCTTCACCCCGGCCCGGACGCGGCGGTGGTGGTCCTTGCACTGTGGGAGACAGGGGGGGAAACCCAGGCGGTGTGAGAGAGTGGGTTGTCGCAGCTTTTGTCTCGGATATAAAGTTTATTGATCGTTCCTGAGATTACTGAGGTAAAACACGGCTTAAATCCATAACACAGGCAATAACTATATCAATATAAAAGAATAATCATCATGTAACCGGAAAACTTTGGAGAAACTTGTGTGCTGACTGACCTGTGCTCTCAGCTGCCGGAAGTGAACGACAGGCCTCAGGTACTCCGGCAGCTCAGCCTCCTCGGACAGGTGTACAAATGATATATTATGAAGTGGTCCGGCCCAAGATCCTGTTGACAAACGAGTAGACGAATTGTGAAGATAAATATACGTATATATAGTATATGTTGATATATCGGTGACCCTGTTGTAAAAAATAATAAATATTAATAATTCACATTCCTTTGTAAATCATAGAAATACACTCGAAGGAAAAAAAACGAAAGGGAACGAGTAGGAAGGACTGCCCAAAATAAACCCAACAGGGAAGAGAGAAAAAACAATTATGGAAGAAGAAGAAGAAGAAGAAGAAGAAGAAGAAGAAGAAGAAGAAGAAGAAGAAGAAGAGAGAGAGAGAGAGAGAGAGAGAGAGAGAGAGAGAGAGAGAGAGAGAGAGAGAGAGAGAGAGAGAGAGAGAGAGAGAGACAGACAGACAGAGACAGACAGACAGAGACAGACAGACAGAGACAGACAGACAGAGACAGACAGACAGACAGACAGACAGACAGACAGAAAAAACAGACAGACAGAAAGAAAGAAAGAAAGAAAAAAAAAGCAGACAAAAAAAACATCAAGCAGACATACCCGCGGGCGTGTCCATAGCGAGCTCCGCATCTTCCCTGAACCCGCGCAGGAATTTCTCCACCTCCTCCTCCTCCGACGTGAGCTCGCAGTCCCTGAGCGAGAGGCCATCCACGCTGATCCGGTCCGTCACCTCGCCGACGTAGATGAGGGTGAGAAGATGCCGGTGGTGGCTGATCTGGCGCAGGACGAGGCCGCTGAGGACAGAGGGAGGGGGAATGCATGAGAATGGGGCGGAAGGGGGAAGGGGGAGGGGGAGGGGGAGGGGGAGGGGGAGGTGCGGGAAGGAAGGGAGGGAGGGAGGGAGGGGAATGAATGAGAATGGGGCGGGAGGGGGAGGGGGAGGGGGGGAGGTGCGGGAAGGAAGGAGGGGGAAGGCGGGAAGGAAGGGAGGAGGGAGGGAGGGAATGCATGAGAATAGGGCGGGAGGTGGAAGGAAGGGGGAGGGCGGGAAGGAAGGAAGGGAGGGAGGGGAATGCATGAGAATGGGTCGGGGCGGGCGGGGGGAGGGGGGGAAACCGATGAGAATGGGGCGGGAGGAAGAAGGGGGAGGGAGGGACGGGAAGGAAGGGAGGAGGGAGAGGAATGCATGAGAATGGAGCAGGAGGGAGGGGAAGGGGGGATGGGAAGGGAGGGATGGGAAGGAAGGAAGGGAGGGAGAGGGAATGCATGAGAATGGGGTGGGGAGGGGGGGCCGATGAGAATGGGGCAGAAGGGAAAGGGAGGGAGGGAACCGATGAGACTGGGACAGGAGGGGAGGGGGAGGGGAAGGGCGGGAAGGAAGGAAGGAGGGAGGGAATACATGAGAATAAGGAGAGGGGGAAGGGAGGAGGGAACAGATAAGAATGGGGGTGAGGGAGGGAGAAGGGGGGAAGGAAGGAGGGAGGGAACGGATGACAATGGGGAGGGAGTGAGGAAGAGGGGGAAGGGGGAGAGGTTAGGAAAGAGAAAAAAGGAAGAGGAGTGAGAGCAAGGAAGAGAGAGTGAAAGGGAGTGAGAGACAGACAATGAAAGACCAGGAATGGATGAGAACTTGCAAGGTTAGGCGTTCGGGTTGTAAAACAAAAACGGTAAATGGCAGTGTTGCAAAAGTTAAAACCCACAAACGATTCACAATGCAAGCAATAATTTCAAAAATAAAAACACTGGACTTCTACCATCAGAGACAAATCTACCTCCCGCATCACCTTTGACTGGCAATATATGTATCAAAGCCAAAAGATAGCAGACGAGAGAAAAAAAAAAAAAAGCAAATTTATGCACTTGTCAAGAGGGCAGTCCAGTAACCCCGTGTATATACCGTTTATAGGATAAGACAAGGCTAGCAGCATATTTTACTAATCTCGAAGAAAATGTTTTTTTTCTAAGGTTTAGAAATTTTGTGCATCCGTTTTAAAATATCATGTCAAGGGACAGTGAAAAGGGAGATTATCATGAAAGAACAGTGATAAAAAGGAGGGCTTGGCTTGGCTTGGCTTCATGTAGGCTATCTGTTTTATCGCCGACTTTAAAAAATAAATTTCGAAAAATCTCAACCCATTTTAAATCATCCTTAAGTATTCTCTCCTTTTACAGGGAATGCCTGTTAAAGAAGGGCAAGAAACGCGAAAAAGTAAGAAACAAATAAATAAATAAAGGAAAAATAAAAGTTCGTATAAGCCTAGGAAGCACATACCCATCTCCATTT
>NC_091581.1:27977510-27980010 GCF_042767895.1 Penaeus vannamei
CTCTCTCTCTCTCTCTCTCTCTCTCTCTCTCTCTCTCTCTCTCTCTCTGTCTGTGTCTCTCTCTGTTCTGCTATTCCTTTTTCTCTCTCTCTCTCCTGTTTAATCTCCCTCTTTTATTCTCACTCACTCCCATATATACCTCTATTCTCCTTTCTCTCTCGTTCTCTCTCTCTCTCTCTCTCTCTCTCTCTGTCTCTCTCTCTGTTCTGCTATTCCTTTTTCTCTCTCTCTCTCCTGTTTAATCTCCCTCTTTTATTCTCACTCACTCCCATATATACCTCTATTCTCCTTTCTCTCTCGTTCTCTCTCTCTCTCTCTCTCTCTCTCTCTCTCTGTCTCTCTCTCTGTTCTACTATTCCTTTCTCTCTCTCTCTCTCTGTTTAATCTCCCTCTTTTATTCTCACTCACTCCCATATATACCTCTATTCTCCTTTCTCTCTCGTTCTCTCTCTCTCTCTCTCTCTCTCTCTCTCTCTCTCTCTCTCTCTCTCTCTCTCTCTCTCTCTCTCTCTCTCTCTCTCTCTCTGTCTCTCTCTCTGTTCTGCTATTCCTTTTTCTCTCTCTCTCTCTGTTTAATCTCCCTCTTTTATTCTCACTCACTCCCATATATACCTCTATTCTCCTTTCTCTCTCGTTCTCTCTCTCTCTCACTCTCTCTCTCTCTCTCTCTCTCTCTCTCTCTCTCTCTCTCTCTCTCTCTCTCTCTCTCTCTCTCTCTCTCTCTCTCTCTCTCTCTCTCTCTCTCTCTCTCACTCTCTCTTCCTCCATATCCACTCGTTTCTTCCTCAAATTCTCTCTGCATTCCCCTACACCCTACATCCTCCATTCCATCCTACAGTCTTCCATTCCATTGCATCTCTCCCTCCCTCCTCCTACTTATAATTACATCGCTACAGTCGAACGGTATCGTGTTTGGAACATGATCCGCAACATGGCTGGTGAGCTCACGACTATGTAGCCGATGATCCATGTTGGTTTGTTTAGCTGCTGGTGACGTCTTCGAACCATGACGGTGTGTTTTGTGTTTGTTTTTGTTTTTCGTGGAATTAGATACGATTTCTGGGAATTAAACACTTTTGGGATGATGTGTGAATGGAATCATAGGCGCGGTATGTGGCTTTTGTTTTTTTTTCTAGGTCTGATTTTGTTTTTTTTCGTTATTTCTTTGCAAGATTTGTATAATCATTCTTATAATATCTGTAATCTGAAATGGAGAACGTTTATAATCCACGGAAACTTACAGAAATGTTTCCGTTTCGTAAGCTTTCTCCGTTAATTAATAATCTTGACGCTATGTCCACGCTCCACTATGAATGGAAAATTACCGCAAATTCTTCCATAATAAGTAGCAGGAAGGTCACTCTACGTAGCGCTAAGGGTGAGCGATAATATGTGAGTTGCACCTTCGCCATCTTTTTCGTTTCTCGGAAGAAGACTTGCTGTTTGGACGCCGATATACGCAGTTGCTTGTTCTCTTCCTGTTTGTCTCTTTTTCTCCTCTTTCTTCTCTCTTCTCTTTCGTCTCAGTTGATCTTTCCTGACGAGTGATGAAGGTGGTGTAAGATCTATCTCTTGTATAATGGTATTCTGACACAGATACATATAAATGTTGTGTTTTTAGTCTAATTATTTTCTCTCTCTCTCTCTCTTTCTCTCGTCCTTTCTTCCTTTTTGGCTGTCTTTGTGGGCGAGAGACACCGTTAGTTGAATATCTGGACCTTGATTATTATTACCATTATTATTATTGGGGCAAAGATGTAATTAAAATGTGCGCTGTTATGTAAACAAATCCGCTTCCTCTCTGTCTATCTGTATCTCTCTCTCTCTCTCTCTCTGTCTCTCTCTCTCTCTCTCTCTCTCTCTCTCTCTCTCTCTCTCTCTCTCTCTCTCTCTCTCTCTCTCTCTCTCTCTCTTTCTCTCATAATACCCCACTCTCTCTCATAATATCTGTCTATCTGTCTGTATCTCTCTGTCTGTCTGTCTGTCTCTGACTCTGTCTCTGTCCTTCTCTCTCTCTCTCTCTCTCTCTCTCTCTCTCTCTCTCTCTCTCTCTCTTTCTCTCTCTCTCTCTCTTTCTCTCATAATACCCCACTCTCTCTCATAATATCTGTCTATCTGTCTTTATCTCTCTGTCTGTCTGTCTGTCTCTGACTCTGTCTCTGTCCTTCTCTCTCTCTCTCTCTCTCTCTCTCTCTCTCTCTCTCTCTCTCTCTCTCTCTCTCTCTCTCTCTCTCTCTCTCTCTCTCTCTCTCTTCCTTCTCTCTCTCTCTCTCTCTCTCACAATACCCCACTCTCTCTCATAATATCTGTCTTTCTGTCTGTATCTGTCTATCTGTTTCTGTCTGTCAGTCTGTCTCTCTCTCTCTCTCTCTCTCTCTCTCTCTCTCTCTCTCTCTCTCTCTCTCTCTCTCTCTTTCCGTTTCTGTCTGTCAGTCTCTCTCTCTCTCTCTCTCTCTTTATTACTTCATTTCTTAACCTCTGTCTTTCAATTTCTTTTATT
>NC_091581.1:27995010-28002510 GCF_042767895.1 Penaeus vannamei
AGCTGAAACTCGGGAGCACTGAGTGGACTTGGGCTTAGAGCAACTCTTTCTGTGATCTTTTATTTGTGGCACTAGCCTACTGTTTATGCCTGCAAATTATTTCTTATGAAAATAATTGCAACTTTTTGTCATCAACAAGAATATCATAGTCTATTTGCTCTAACTTTGTGTGTCCATGCTTTAAAGATTAACCGACACTTTTCATCAATTACCTTCAGTGGTTGGTTATGTAGTTTGAGATAGTGGGAGAGTTGGGTAATACAACCTATATGATATGATAGAAGGCTGCAAACCAAGGCAAAGTTTTTCTTGATGAAAGTGAGACAACAGTTTCGGCATCGTCCTCGATTCCATCTTCAGGTCTGAGTAGTTCATGTATTACTATGTGCATGTCAAAATGATGTTTTGTTAATTTTCAGTGTCTGTTGTTCCACACTTATGTTTTTAATGTCTTATTAGTGTTGTTATACTAACATTACATATTTTAAGATTTATGTATACAGTTCTTTACTATAATCTCCGCATGCATTTTTTTGCTACTGTAATATTTAACAGTGGATTTCCCGCAGAAAAGTATCAGAATTGTTTTGAAAGCAAGCCACTACCCTTTTATCCATATTGACCAAAAATATGCTCAGAATAACATGAAGAATTAAGAAAATAGGCTACAAATACTGTACAGAGATCAAATCACAGGGATCAGGTTGGGGGCTGGGGGCGGGACTCCTGATAGGAAGATAAGTCACTTGGAAGGGGGTCCCCCGGGTTAGGTAGGTTTTTGGCTCATATGGTGATGTTTGCGGATATCCCAGGAGTGGCGGAAGGAATACAGACACCATCAGAGAGGTTAACTAATTTATGTCATTTACAATGGAAAACTACAACAAATTCATGCATGTTGCATTGTGTATAATTGAAACAATGATAATAATTATAAGGTTGGATGGCTGTTTGAAAAAAATTACCAATCTTTCAACATCTGTCTATTTAGAAAATATTTCTGTTTTTGCAAAATAGAAAAGTTACTGGTTATTGTTAATGAAAAAAGATCAGCAATTTTTCATTTAAAACAACTTTTGTAACAACATGGCTCAGGTTCAGAATTTCCTCTACAGTTAGATGTGATTGGAACAAACCTGATCTTTATTTTCATTTGTTTTGACTTGTGCAGCCTGCTGGAAAGCAAGATTTTGGGTATGGGTTGTTATATAGAACACATTTGATTGCAGCTGAATGCAAAAAGAAAATGTAGACTTTGTAGTTTAGCTTCAGTTTACTCACCCACCTGTCATACTCTGTAAATAGTGATTACAATTGCTTTGTGCCTCTATTGTAAAAAGGGTATCTTGCGTTGAAACTCCAAAGTTAGGGATTTTTTTATATACAGCAATGTGTGTGGATTTCCAGGATTGGCTGGAATATTAGGAACTTCGTCTTGGGGGTGCAGTCACTTCGAAAACCATTACCACTTTTTTATTTTTAAGTGTGCAGGAAAATGAAAAGTGCCTTTCATTTCCTTTGTAGGCTTGTATATCTAGTGTTGTCAAAATAGCTACTTTGTATTTTGAAAGGCCCTTGAAATGTGAGACTTTTATTGTTTCATTCGATATTTTTTAAAATGTTAATAAGATACCTGTGGGTCCAGTACTGCTCTTGCTCCACCTGGTAATTGTCCATATTCTGACTAGGTAGAGTTTGTATACCTTCTTAGAAATTTATCATTAAAATAGGAACAGACCAAACTCCTTCATGTCAAAATATTGATGATAGAGGTTTGTCAACCTTTGCTGTAGTGCAAAGCATAAAGGAAATGGAGAGTAACAGCCTTCATTGGGACAAATTTATAAGGTGTGAATGAGAATCACAATATAAGAGATGTGGTAATTATTTACAATAAAGACACACTCACCAGACACAAAGCCTCATACTCCTTGTCACAATTGCCGTGAATGGGTGTCCCGTTTGGGCACTCCTTGATGGGGATGATAGAGGGTTCTACCCCCCAAACCCTCCGGCATTGTCTTCACCTTGGCATGCATGGCAAAATAGAGCTGGTACAAAGTGGGCTCAGGCTGGGGCTTTCTTGTACAGGTGACTTATAAGAATATAATCTCCAGTTTGCTAATAAGAATGTAATCTCCTGTTTGTAAAGGTTAACCAAAGAGTTATTTGAATATTTTTTCATTATATCTTCCTCAGAAATGAATGTAATTCTGATGAGGATCTAATCAAAACAGTTCAAATAGATCTCTTGCATTGACGATTACTAAACCTTCTATGAAGAGAGAAGATATACCTACTTTCTTGAGATTGTGTTGGACTTTTGGTTGTAGCCTGTCTATCACAGATTTCAAACTTCAGAAAGTCAATAAGACCTCTTTTAGGGAGCTACAGGAGGGTTTTAAATAATTACTTCTATTAATGTTGGAAATAATACTAACTAATCATGAAAGTAAATCCTAATACTGTAACTGTATTTTATATTCCTGCTGTCTGTTATGCATTTGTATGTGTTGAGCATTATTAAGTATTTTGTGTGCATAGATTTTGGCTTATTGAGGTTTCCAGCTCATTGATTAGTGATGTTTTTGATAGGTTAAGTATATTATGTGATAAATTGTAGATTCTATTCAGTAATTATCTGAAATACTCAGATAAATAAAGTGCATATGATTTTCTATATTAATTGACATTGCTTTATATTGTGGTTGCCTTAGGAATTATATCACAGTAGATCCTTTATTTATTGTTGAGTGCATCTATATATTTTGGAAAATGAGGTTTATGACATAGAACATGAGGCCAAACATGAAATCAAAATGTAACAATTTCAGTTCATCATATTTTTATTAGATATTTTTTGGAATAGACCTAGGCATATTGTTTTTACAAACAGAAAAGAAAGAAGTTATTACTGTTGAAAAAATATATTGTCCATATAAATGTAACACATGTTCTCCTTGTAACATTTGATATTCCCCTTTCCCTTATTTCAGCATGTGGCAATAGGAAATATGTATGTATTTAGTATTTTGACAATGCCTTTTTCAGCCTTCTATATGCTTATGTAAATAAATCAAGAAAACAGAAAAAGAGAAAGAAAGGGATGGAGTGGAAAGAAATATGTGTTTCAAACAGTGAAATTAGCTTTCGTAGCAAAAATAATCTCATAAGCTGTAGTTTAATGAAGATAAAGTTATATTTGGCTTACTAAATAGAGTCAAAGCAAAAGATTCTTGATTTAAAAAATAGAAAAACTTTATAACTGATACTCATGGCCTTATTTTCTTTCAGAGGACGGCAGAATGACAATTCACAACCTCTATCTCTTTGATCGCGATGGGCAGCTTCTGTATTATACAGACTGGAATAGAAAAAAGCAGTCTGGCATGAGTAGAGAAGAGGTAAGTTGAAATGTGCGTGTGTGTGAATTTTAAACTTTTGCTTGAATTTTTTGCCCTTAAGCTGTGGCTCTTGGAAAACTCAAATAGTCCTCTACGAAGGCAGAAATTGATATTCTTCTATTTCATTGACACAAACAAGTTACCAGTTCACAGATATGTTGTGTGAATGTGAGTGAGTGAGTGAGTGAGTAAGAGAGCAAGAGCGAGTGCGATTGCAATTGCGAGTGCGAGTGCGAGTGCAAGTGCGAGATTGAGAATGAGAGAGTGGCAGGATATCCTCATCTATTTCAAGGTAGCACCTCTCCCCTTTTGCCTTTTGAATACATGATAATTTGGTAACTGTAGAATACTGAGAAAAAATAGTAGATTGTTTTTATTTAGAAATAATAATCATAAATGGATCTAGAATGAGATTATGATGCAAAAAATGTATATAGGGTAACAGACACTTATTAAGACCCATGTGATTATTGTGATGTAAGATTAACATATTACAATGGTCCAAATTTTAGTCAAAGTTATTCTTACAGTCAATGGAATTGAGAAAAATAAAATTAGTGGTTTATGTTATTATTATTATTACATTTATTCATTTATTTATTTTATTATAATTTTTTACTATTATATTTTTAAGAAACAGTTTATCTTTCATTTTAGTGCATTTCTTTGTTTGCCATGGAATTCAATTTTTATGTTGGGTTAATGTACATATATTTACACTTAGGGTTAGCTAACTTCAAGGAATATATGTCACTGAGACTGGTTATCCCAACAGATCTGATAATGATTTGAACTTTTAGAAAATAATTGTTGATGGCTATATGGCTGTTTCTCTCTTTTCTCTATTAATTTTCCTTCTGTCAGTTCATTTTCTCTTTCTTATGTTCACCCCCTTGCCTGTGTGCCCTCGGCATTTCTATCATTCTTTTCCTTTTTGATTTGACAAATAGTCCATAGTTGCAAGTTAAATGTGCTATGTTTCATCGGGCTTGATTGAAGGAGTGTAGTGTTGTGTGATGCACTTACACATGTACTAAATTATGAAGCATACTTTATGATAAACATTTACCCATGTAAAATACTTCATTGCATCAACTGTCCTGAAAGGTCAGCTATTGGGTGCGACCTGACTTCTTTTTGGTATTGTGATCTTTGATGATACTTAGTTTCTTTTGTTTCTGAAAAGGAACCGTTTTTACGAAGAAACAATTGCGTTTCTTTGTAATGATTTATCTGTGAATATATAACTAAGGTTCATCAAAAAACTTTAGGGGAATAGAGCTATAAGGTAAAACCATGTATGGTCTTTTGTGGCTGGCTGTTTTTTAATCAGCATTCATATGTGGTACTTCTACTGTGAAAAGTCATTGATGACCTATAATTTTGGAGGTGTATGTATTTGAGCACTGAAATGTCTCTGTAGTAAAGATGGTTAGTGACTGTCCAAGAGATATTCAATATTCTTTTCTAATGTTGCAGGAAGCCAAGTTGATGTATGGTATGATTTTCTCCATCAAATCATTTGTTGCAAAGGTATGTTTTTCTGTACACTAGGTAGTGTCAGGAGTATTTTGTTGTAGTATTAACTTCAGTTGCATTGTGCAGTATATTAAATAGAAAAAAATAAATAGATGTATTGTTTAAGCTTTAATATGGCATGATATTGTCACTGATGTTATTGAATAGTTTTCACTCAGTTTTTAAGTACTTTACATATTCTTTTCTCTGCTAGGTATCACCTGTTGATCTCAAAGAAGGCTACCTCTCATATACAACCAACAAATATCGACTCAACCTCTACGAGACACCTTCCAGACTGAAATTCATCCTTAATACTGATATTCATGCACAAGGAATTAAGGAACTTCTGCAGCAGATTTATACTCAGGTGGGTTTAGTTGTTCAGTGGATGTTTTTTTACCATTATTATCATTTATAACTAGGAATAGGTTAAGGGTAAATTGTGGTTTCCATTTCCATTTATATATGCATCTTTTAATGGAATAGTCTGCATTTCCAGTTAGTTCTCTTTGGATGTTAACACTTTCATAGGTTTCCTTGAATTTTTAAAATAAAAACTTCTTTCTAGGTGTATGTGGAGTATGTGGTATACAACCCACTCTGCAGCCTCAAAAAACCCATTGAGAGTGAGTTGTTTGCTGCTAAGCTTGATGAAGTTGTAAAACAGAGCCCAGCGTATGCGTCAAGACCAGCATGAGGAAGGAAGCCGAGTAAAGTTTTGCTCTGAAGAATGTTAATTGAAGAACTATACATTATAATTATTACTGTTGTTTTATCTAAGTTTTTTATTGTTATTATTTATTCAGAGAAGAATATTAACTGAAGCAATAGATCTGCATAATGAATACCGTCTTGCTTCAGAGATTTCAGGTGTAGCACATCTGATTGATATTTAGATACTTTTTTTTTTGTAAGAAAGATTCAGTGGGTTGTTTTGATGTCTTTGACAATTTAGTTAAATTACTGTGACATTTACCGTTGATTTTAAAACAAGGGTTTTAAAGGAGACTGAAAACTTGTTACAAGAGTTGATTCCATATTGTATTATCAATAAAGATTACCTTTTCTATACAGGCATGTTTTTTTATGATTCTGAAATGTGTTAGTGGGTCAAGGATATTTTGTGCTTTTAAGATATTCAGCAGAGCCAGTGATATCCACTAAGCAAGATAAGTAATTGCCGAGGGCACAAAAATCTGGAGGCACCACGCATACTTGAAAGAACTTGAACAAAATTGCAAGGACAGTCATCTTCTTAGAATGGTCAGATCAAAATGAAAAAGGACTTGCACAGTATGCAATAATTCAGTTTTTGAAGTCATCCAAATAATCTTGAATAATTACCCCATCAGGATGTTTTGGACGGGAATGGAGGGTGTTGAATACAATGGCTCCATCCCAGATATTCATATATGTAGTCCTTATGACAAAACTGGCAGGATCCTGTACTTCACTGTTACAGAGACAGTGGAAACTGTTGGTGCACCCAGAGTAAGCATGTAGGCTATCATACACATGCTTACCCATTGTTAATGAACTTACAGTTCACTTTAAAGTCTTTTAATATGTACTTCTTTATTTAATACTATGTTTCATCTCCACAGTCTACTGTAACTTTTGTATGTATTTTTATGTAGACAAAAAATGATTTTCAAATTGTTCTTTCTCTGGCATAATTCACTTGCTACCCTGTGTATATAGAGTAAGGTATTGTATTTATGGAACTCATGTTTCATCAAATTCTGTTGGTTTTAAAGTGGAACATAGTCAAGGAAATTTGCAAGGCCAGTTTTTAAGATAATTTACACAGTAATTATCAATCTTTACTTAATTTGTTTTACTGTATGGTAAGCAGCATCATTGTAGAGTCATTAACTACAAATCTCTAGCAATATTTGTAGCTTTGACTCTTGTTTAAATTTATGGACTGTGTGATGAGTGTCTGAAGTTTCTCATTTTCATTGTAGTATCTTTGATTGGATCCTCATTATTTCTTCAATAAAGAAGAGGCTCCTTGACAATATTACCGGAATGGTACAGACAAACCATTTGTTATTTACAGAGAAAACCTGAGTATACTACTTACTTATTATAACATCAAACAGCTGTTCTTACAGGATATGTACATTTTTTATTCTACTGCATAAGAGTGGCTACCTTGATTTATCTATACTGGAGCTTCAAAGAAAAAAAATATGACTAAGCCTCAGATTCTAAATGAGTATCTGTTATGGCTTGTCTCACTTAATGTACCATATATATATGTAAGTTGGACAACATGCTGAATGTTATGAGTTTAGATGGTGCAGTAAATCAGTATTCTGTCTTTGAACTGGCATCAAATTTAATGAAGTGAGTAAGCTTATAATGGTATTTGTATAAGTAATACAGAAAATTTAGCTAGTGAAAAATGAGATTGGTGAAGATATTTTCAAAGCTGGTGCCAATCAGAACTTGTGATCCAATTAATATGACTTGGATCTTTACGTATTTCTAATATATTTAAAAGAAACAAACGGCAAAACTAAAGGAATATAGTTCATTTGTGGATTCTAGTAAAATAATTTGTCTTTTT
>NC_091581.1:28012510-28015010 GCF_042767895.1 Penaeus vannamei
TATGTGTGTGTGTGTGTGTGTGTGTGTGTGTGTGTGTGTGTGTGTGTGTGTGTGTGTGTGTGTGTGTGTGTGTGTGTGCATATGTATATTATGTATATGTATGTTTTGTTTATACGAATGAATACTGCGCCACAGAAAACAAAGAACCCAACTTGCGTGATAATTAATTTGAAAAATTAAGAAAAGAGGTAATACATGTATGGCGAGGAACAATATGAACAATAAGAAATTGTATAAAAATGAAACTGATAAATGTAGACATTCACTCTTCAAATCGTTTATGTGTGTTTATAGTTGTATGTGTGTGTCGTACCTTTAACTGTTGATGTGTGTATTCTCAGAACAAAGGTTTTCTTACATTTTTTTTCCTGCAAATACCAGGAAATAGCAATGGATTACAAACAGTAGAGAAGAGACTGGCGACTCTGGGAAAGCAAGACATACCGCCGAATTGGAGATAACTTTCTTCAGCTCATCGCATCATTCGAATCAAGATAAACTTACCTTTTTGCCTAACTCGACAGAAACGAAAATCGGCGTTTCTTGGAAGTAACATCTTGACTTTCAAGGCCTGTTGCGGGTTTTGACAAGTTTGCATCTGATTTCGCAAAGTTGGTTTCAAAATATCGGTTTCTACATAACCCACTTGCGAAGAAATGTAATGTGTTTTTAAGACACCAATAATTTAGTTTTTAAGCGTTATCATTATCATTTTGATGGCAGTTCATTAGCAAACCTCATACTTGATATCAATAAAAAATCCGTAGTTAAACAACAATAACAACTACCAATAAAATGTCTAGTTATTGCACAGTGCGCAAGTTCAAGTGTAACTGAAGCCCTTTAGATCGCTAACATCCAATCAAATTAGTGATTCACATTTCACTTAAACTACACTGTGTTGTCGCATACAAATAACATTCCCTGTGTTTTAATTCATGAAATCTGAAGATAAGCAGAGCATATTCAGATGTCGCTATAGATTACTGTAAACTGCTGCTGCCAATTTGCTCTGTTATCTCTCGTTCTTTCACCCAGTATCACTGTTTCTCTGCCTCGATTATATGATAAAACAAAAAACAATCTGGAAATGAAATCTTTTGATAGGAAATTTGTGATTAGTCCTGTATGACCAGATATCCCTCGGTGCCTGTAGCGAGTCTGGCCAATAGAGCAGTGTGATACAGTGATATATCTATACATGCATCCTAAGAAGGAAATCGGTAGGTAAGCTTCGTGATCACATTTTATAAACTATTACAATGACAAGGACCCCAATTGTGAAAAGGGTGTCGGATGGCTGACTGACGTGTGTGACCTTGACCTCATTTCCATAGGGCACCAGTGAGGTCATGACCTGTTTTGGTGCTCATTGCTTGGGTTAGATTTACGTGCATTTGCGGAATGACCGCAATTTATTTAATTTATTAATGTATTAATTAGCAAATAAAAGAAAAAAGTAGGGTACACTTATAATCTCTACTGCAAATATATGTTTGTGGAACATTAGTGTATTCCAATTATTTGAGAGCTGTGACTGTTTTTTTGAACGTTTGTCAGTTGATAATTCTCTCCATTTATTGTTTGATAATTCACTTTATTTATTGTAAAACCTTCCCGTGCCGGGAATCGAACCCGGGCCTCGCGGGTGAGAGCCGCGTATCCTAGCCACTAGACCACACGGGATATAGAATACTAGACAACTGATTGACTGGTCTATCTATCAATCAATCAATCTCATACTGTAGAATTTATAGTATATATATATATATATATATATATACACACACATATATATATACATATATAATATATATATTTACTATATATATATATATACATACATACATAAACAGTAATATATATATATATATATATATATATATATATATATATATATATACATACATACATAAACAGTAATATATATATATATATATATATATATATATATATATATATATATATATATGCATATATATACACACACATGTATGTGTTCATGTGTATATGCATATGTATATACATGTATATATATGTATGTATGTATGTATGTATGTATATATATGTATGTATATATGCATATATACATATACATACACGTTTGGCATGGGGTAATGGCCCAGCTCGGTAATGAGGTTGAGTCGCCGGTAATCGCCACGAGTTGACTTCCGGACCCTGTGGAGAGGGGATGCCCATGGACTGGAGCAGACGCCCACGCGCTCCATTTGTGGAAGCGAACTTGGCGGCGTGGAGCATCTCTGGCCTCAGGCGACGGAAACGAGAATGGACTAGGGGCCCCATCGCCTTAATGTGGTGGTACACTCCACGTTTCGCTGCTGCTCCCCGGTTGGTGTGGCGAAGCTCTGGCTTGAAGACTGAAGGGCAATTATTGAGCATATACCTGAAGACGATCTCTTTGACCACAGTAGCTGTATCACTATACCAAGTCCAGCGATTGTGGGTTGGAGCTCTGATACCGGGAGCCAGAAATTCTCAT
>NC_091581.1:28020010-28025010 GCF_042767895.1 Penaeus vannamei
AATATACAAATTTTCTTTGTGTACGTGTAATATTTGTCAAATTAACATAGATTTAAAATAAATTTTACTTTGGCATCAAGAGCTTGTATAACTGATATGCATGAAACAATATTTTTTCTTATATACGTACTGTGAGCAGTAGATGCAAAATAGTTGAAGCATAGGCCTAACTTTTGTAAGATTTTCTTCTTAGAGAACTGAAATTATTGTGCCTAATATTCAAATCACCGAAGAAAAGAAAAGTTTGAAAATGACCGCTTAACAAAATATCTCCCGTGTGGTCTAGTGGCTAGGATACGCGGCTCTCACCCGCGAGGCCCGGGTTCGATTCCCGGCACGGGAAGGTTTTGATTATGATCACAAACCTAATGAGACAATTTTATTAACATCTCATTCGCTATTTTTAGATAGTTTTACGAAGATGATTTTTAGAGATTTATATATGTCAATATGTAATCGAATTTAAGCTAATTACATCAGATTACTTCCAAAATATGAAACATGGAACCTTCTTTAGCCTCTTGGACCCATTGCCCTCGGGTGCTTCTCGGGAACCCCGTGCTATGATAGTCTCCTGGTAATTTCAATTACACAAATAACGCACTGCATTGGAGGTATTCCACACACACACACACACACACATACACACACACACACACACACACACACACACACACACACACGCACGCACACACGCACGCGCGCACACACACACGCACGCGCGCACACACACACACACACACACACACACACGCACGCACGCACACACACGCACACACACACACGCACGCACACGCACCCACACACCCACACCCACACACGCACACACGCACGCACACGCACGCACGCACAAGCACGCATACACACACGCACACACACACATACACACACACATTAAACGTATATATATATATATATATATATATATATATATATATATATATATATATATATATATATATATATATATAATAATAATAATAATAATAAAAACAAATAAACAGCAAGAACCAAACATCGTGCTTGTGACTCGTATTTCAGTGAGAACATATGAAGAATAAAATTATAAACAATGACAATTTGACTCGTTTTGTCATTCAGACATTTACACGTACGTTTACAGTATGCAGCTTTACATTAAATGCAAAAGACCTGTTTGTTCCCTCATCCACTTTTAAGCGCACATTATAATTGCCTTCCACTCTAGCATAGAGATATAAATTCTGTAATAAACTCTACTCATGTCTGTCACTCTAGATTGTCTATGAATTGAGAAGAAACAAAATTTTTTAAAAATCTTATTTCATTTTGACCTGCATTCAGAAGGATGGTCTTGCACGGCCTTTGCTGATGGTACATGTCTGAAAGTTTGTTTGGTCACTTTTCTCAGTGTATTGAAGTAATTTCATATCTAAATTTAAGAAATATATATTACCGCTATTAATTGCTTCTACATTCCTCTACGATATCTATTGTCGGCGTTTGAAGACAGTCTACCTCATTGTTCCTCATAAAGTGGAACGTCAAAGATCAGAACATGCCCAAATATATAACCAAGTCGCATTAGGAAAGGTAATACTGGTAATTTGTAAAATATAAACTAATATCTTTGTTGCTCATCTTATATATTCCTTTAAAGTAGGAGGCAGACCACTGGCTACGCTGACATGACCTTTACTTTCACTTGGAGGGAACGTGGACAACAATGGTATATAAAAACTCCTACTGGACATTCGCGGTAAAAACGTCAAATTCAGTTGATTTACTGTAGGCTGCACACAACTAATATTGTCTATACAATCACTTCCGACTTTCATGTAAACTTGTAATTCGTTACCATGTTTTCTTCCTTGTAATTAACAAAGGTCGAGACTTATAACGGTTTGTTAGAATTGTGCGAGGCCCGACCCAAACAATATTCGTATACTTGACATGCATATATAAAGAAATAAATGCATATTTATCAATCTAGACATGCATATCAACCGGGCAAATAAATAGTTAAATACATATTTATCAGATATATATAGACAGATATGCTTATTTCTGCGTCTGTATTTATGAAAATTCATTGGGTCAATGGCATAATTTTAACAAACCGGCCGTTAGTCTTTGAGCTTACAGTTTGGTAGGATAGACGTCCAGCTAGCCTCAGAAACCCCTTGAAGTGCATGTAGTTATGGTTAAGGAATTGAATTACTAAAAAAACTGTTCCAAGTTTTATGTGACTTAAGGCTTCTATGGCTAAAATTCAAATTATATTGCAATGGTTGATAGCGAAATAAATGTGCTAGGTATCAAAGGCCATATAGCACTATAGGAATGCATAGCAACAAAGCGGTAAAGAGGGGATTAATGAGTTAGTGATTAGATATGATACGCATAAAAAATCATACAGCATTTTAGGAGAGTATGGTAATGAAAAGGGGATAGAAGGTAAGTAGGACAAGGCAGGGATTGGTGAAAGGGGACCGAGGGGGTGGGGGGTGGGGGGCAAGAGCAATTCAATCAGTTATATCAAAAGAAAGCCATGCTATTTTTGGATCTGCAATATCTGATAAAACTTACAGTAATTAGTGCTGATTCGTGATTTATGTGACTTGAAGGTAACCGGCTTCATGCTACGTGGAGATGAATGAATGAAAGATATTTTATTTAATGTGTAGGATACCAGGCGAGGCTATTTTTAGAATAGCACATGTTCATGTTTCCATTTTGTACGTGTTAAAGTTCCATAGTCTTGTTGGCCTAGGTATCCTACACATTAAATAAAATACCTTTCATTCATTCATTGAGTGCATGAAGGTATTAATGAAAGGAGGTGTACTTAATTCCTTCAAGCTGAGCAAAAATTACAGGCCTATGGCTTGACTCACTGCGAGCAATACCCCTTAAGAATCATTCGTGAATATACATAATCGCCCACTCTTCTCATCCGCAGGGATATTTTGATGATTGTTCAGTGAAAATATAAACATTAAAATAATTATTTCCCATCCTTTTTGAAAATTGAAAAGACCAAAATGATCGACCATATTCATCGCTCATCCGGTTGTGCACGGATGGGTGCCGCCATCATCAAAATAAATCCTGTGCTTTTTACAAAATCGCAACTTTTGTGATGCCATCAAAATCTGACGTCATGACCTCCTCGTGTTGCTACTGATCTAGCTTTTCCCATCAAAACACAAGGTCTCTATAAGTACATATCCTTGTCAAAACAAATCGTGACCGCAGAAACTCGCTATGAACCCCGCAATCTTCTTCATAACTCATGCTATTCTTTCATGTTTCTGGAGGTCTAACCTTTTCTAGGAGGGAGTAAGTTGCTTCCGAATTCCACATTTCGAATATTCAGGATCTGCGGTTTCATCTTATCGTTGGATGCAACGTGTTTGTTTATATTCGTCAGTCAAATGAGAATCCATGGTCAGTGCTTTTGTTTTTACTTTTTATTCGTATTTCAGCTTAAATTTGAATGTAGATACTTATGTAAAACTAAATGTGACTAATTATGAATGGTTTAAAATATATAGTAATATTAATGCTTTGAAATGAAAATATATGCATACCATACATATTATAGAGTCGCATCGTGCCTAATTTTTCCATTCGTCCATCGATGAACGACTGGGTATCCATCACATCGAACGTGTGGGCGAAAGTCCAGTGGATTGAGTCCATCGATGGGCAAATTCCTTTAAAAAATCGCTGGATTTCACGAATTTATGGGTAGTCTGACCGTATCTTAATATCATAGGTTATTTATGGCTGGGCCTTTAACTCTAACTTTGGCGACGACTTTTTCAAGTACGACAACGGAGCTCTAAACAATTACCCTCATCACATTAGACAAATTTCTGGTCATAGTATTTTCCGTAAATGGTTCACAACTGCATGTTTGGATTATTATCAGATCGATTATGAAAGTATTGGACATGGTGCACTTTTCCTTATAAAATTGATTCTGTACTGCTTGAGTCACAAATAGAATGTTTTCTTTATCTTCTATTTATTGGTATTTGCTATCCCGTATCTGCCTTTGAAGTTTCAAAGATTCTTTTCAAGATTTCTTTTAAGGACCATGTATTCGTAAATCTTCAGGTAATTTGAGCAGTGCCTCCCATTCCTTACTGACTGTACAAAAAACAAGGGATTCTGTCCCTACCAAACAATTACTTATTTTGAAGGCTCAACGTCATCTAGCTCATAGGGCTCTTTCACACGGTCAGTTTCCAAGTATGGTGATCGGACATACTGCATTAGTGGCAAAGTACGGGATGGAGCAAGGTGATACCTATCTTTAAATCCTTACAGAATGTTTACATGGGACTGGCTCACAGTCATCGGTCAGTGCAAAGTTCAAGGAAGTACTTACTTAGACTTTGGGACCGTGGCTGGATCAACTGGACACGGCGTTAATGTCTACACGATCAATTTTGAGGGAGAGATTCGGTTCTTTGCTCCGAAACCTCGCTCCGAAACTGGTCCTATAACCAATCCTATCCGCTTCGCAGTCTCATTAAAAATCCTGCAGCCTTTTTGAAGGTCTTTTGTTTTCTAATAGCGGTCATTTAATTGTTAAATGAAAAATGCATATGTACATATAATTACAAAATTCAATTGTCAAATTTGCAAATTGTATCTCCCGTGTGGTCTAGTGGCTAGGATACGCGGCTCTCACCCGCGAGGCCCGGGTTCGATTCCCGGCACGGGAAAATTTTCCTCTAAGTTTGATAAGTATATACACCTTCCAGGTAAATCAATATAACATCCGTGTATAGTTATACAATCAATTGGGAATGTTGTTTTTACACGTTCTCAATCGGCTTTTGATACATATTTGACACCACATTAACGTTTACTCTTGATGCAATGAATCAGTATGAGGACAATGTTTGTAAATTCAAGATTAAGTTCTGCACTTGAGTGCTGTTCAATAGACACTCGTTTTAAATAAACAAAGCTGATCCATATTTTACATCGCACTTTCTACACTC
>NC_091581.1:28032510-28035010 GCF_042767895.1 Penaeus vannamei
CCCCCGTTTCCTGTTCCCCATCTCTCTCTTTTTTTTTTTTTTTTCCCTCCAAAGGCGAAAAAGTTTTGTCCATAGAATACCTCCTAACTCAGGAGAGTGGAAATATGTTGGCAGGTAAATCTCTTTAATTTCTTTGCTACTTAGAAGTGGTCCATATCAGGATTTACAGGTTTAAGTTCATGTATTTTAAAAAAATACATAAATACGGTAATCTCCACCGTGAGATACTAGTTTTAGAGATATCATATTCATATGCTATTCTGGTAGATGAGAACAGGCCACGTTTTCCACCATGAGTATTTCGTCATTTAGTAAAAACCTTCCCGTGCCGGGAATCGAACCCGGGCCTCGCGGGTGAGAGCCGCGTATCCTAGCCACTAGACCACACGGGATATATTTTGGTGAAAGCACGCACGCAGACACACGCACGCACACGTACACAAACTCGCTCATTAACTACCGTATCTAATCTATGAATCATATGTGATTCTGCTTCGTCATTTTAAATGAATTTCAAAATATTTTGTAAATCCTATCTAGCATAAGAGCTCTAACATTACATGAAATTATCGTTTA
Source organism: Penaeus vannamei (assembly GCF_042767895.1). NCBI lineage: Eukaryota > Metazoa > Arthropoda > Malacostraca > Decapoda > Penaeidae > Penaeus > Penaeus vannamei. The sequence goes on from NC_091581.1 coordinate 28,033,087, forward strand.
ACTAACCGGCACTTTGCAACATAGAAAATTCTTTTAGTCAAAGGTGAGTACATCATCAACTATCAAAAATAACATTGAATTATTTATAAAGTAAACATACCGGGTTATATACAAAGGCAAAATCATGCACGAAACTTTTAGCCTGAATGAGGGTCAAACTCATTATGAGATTCACCAGGAACCTGTTGCCCCATCGAAGACACTTTCAGACTTCTTTTTTAAACAAACAAATAAACGCTCACACACACATATGTCCATATATATTTATCTATATATACATATATGTATATTCTTAAGTGTATCCACTTCTGTATATTCTTTCCTGTATGCATGAAATTTACATCACGGAAATTTATACACCCAAAACTGTGCCCCGAGTGAGGCTCGAACTCACGACCTTCAGATTATGAGACTGACGCGCTGCCTACTGCGCCATCGAGGCCATGTCTACAAAGCTTGCATTCAAAAAAATGAAAAAAAAAATATATATGTATATACATATATACTAGCACAAAATATATATACAGTCACATCTATGTATGAGCGCGCGCGCGCGTGTGTGTTTGTGTTTGTGTTTGTGTTTATGTGTGTGTGTATGTGTGTGTGTGTGTGTGTGTGTGTGTGTGTGTGTGTGTGTGTGTGTGTGTGTGTGTGTGTGTGTGTGTGTGTGTGTGTGTGTGTGTGTGCGTGTGCGTGTGCGTGTGCGTGTGCGTGTGCGTGTGCGTGTGCGTGTGTGTGTGTTTAATATCTATATCAGGTTTAGAATATGTAGATTTGGAAACATGCATAATCGTAACTATATCCGCAACATTATGTACATGCAAACATTGCATATATATAAACACAAAGGCACAAGTTCATTCATACAGGTATTAACACGTGCAGAAATGCATGCATACATACACATTTTGTGCTTGTAAGTATAACTGGGATATATATATATATATATATATATATATATATATATATATATATATATATATATATATATACATATATATATATAAACTAAAACATATATATATATATATATATATATATAAATATAAACTAAAACATATATATATATATATATATATATATATACATATATATATATATATATATATATATATATATATATATATATATATATATATATATATATATATATATATATATATATATATATATGAAGATATGTACATATAGATATAGGCATATATACTATACATTGTATGTTATATACATTTTCAGCAATATCAGTATATGTAGATGCATATACATACATATGTACATACACATAAACATACAAATATATGTTTATAAATGAGCATATACAGACACATATACAGTTGTATACAACATATAGACACTTACATGCAAACACGTACACACACACACACACACACACACACACACACACACACACACACACACACACACACACTATATATATATATATATATATATATATATATTATATATATATATATATATATATCATCAGCCTGAATCAATCCACTGCAGGGCGTAGGCCTCTCCCAATCTTTCCCGACTTTTTCGGTCTTGTGTTTTTTGTTTTCAGTCTTGGCCCCCCAATTTCGTTATTTCGTCACGCCATCTTGTTATTGGTTTGTCCCTTGGTTCTTTATGTTATCTATAGTCCAGTCTGTTTCTTTGTCCATCTGTCGTCTTGTCTCCGACATGTATGACCTACCCTTTGCCATTTCCTCTTTTTGATGTTCAAGTACATCTTCCACTTTTGTCTGTTCCCTGATCCACGTCGCCCTCATCCGATCTCTTTGGCTAATTCCCAGCATCAACCTTTACATCCCTCATTAGTTTCCTACTCCAACACTCATTAGTTTCCTCTCCAGTAATTTGGTTGTAGTCCATGTTTTTGATCCATAGGTCATAACTGGGAGGATGCACTGGGTAAAGA
>NC_091581.1:28045010-28047510 GCF_042767895.1 Penaeus vannamei
GATGAATTTGATGCAATAATGAAAATACACTTAGTCAATAACGAATGACAAAGAAAATGCAATAATGGATGACATGAAAAATGAATGAATAAATATACGTATCTAATGATTATAATAACTTGAAGATTATTATTAATATTGAGTATTGTAATGAATAGATAATACTGACTGAATATCAATTAATGAACCAGAAGAAACAACAATCACTAGTATCACTTTAACATAAGACAGTTGTTGTTACGTGGTTTTTAGCCGTTCATATCAGGCCAAATCACTCAGATTTGCCTTCTCGTTTATGATTTTGGTGTATTCAATGCTACTAAAAAATCTAAATCGCTTATGTACCTCGCTTGTGTTTATTTTCATCACATAATTCTCCCATATCTAAACGTCTTCGTGAAGCCATCATTGCATGTACACAATGAGCATTTCAGACGATAAGTGCCTCCGTACAGCGGGTAGTGTGAAGTGGCATTGTACTGTTTCATCTAGCATTGCCTTTTCACTGTTTAAGCGAATATATACAACTCTATGGGTTGAAAGAACAGCCATTTTTTCTGTTTTTTCCTTGTCTGTTGTGTAACGCATCCCTGCAGCTATATGGTTCTTCGTATGATTCATTTCAGGGAAAATTTTCCCGTGCCGGGAATCGAACCCGGGCCTCGCGGGTGAGAGCCGCGTATCCTAGCCACTAGACCACACGGGATATATAAGAAGTTGATGTTTATGCAATATGATATTCAAAATATTTCGAGTTCTTGAGTTTTTCGCAAGCTAGGAGAATAGTACAAATATATGTTACTTTGTTTTCGTAGCGAGGCAAGCTTCAGGCTAAAAAGAAAAAAAAAAACATATATATGTATTATATCTCCAGGCACAATGTTTATTTCTGATTGAGCATATGGGGTTATAAAATACAAATGGTACAAATATATAAGCTTCTAGTCAAATATACTCATCAAATTTTAGACTTGGTATTACTAAAATTATTTTATTATTGATATACTGATGTACAGCCTAAATCATCTGAAACAGCCAAAATATACAGTATATAAACACGTCTCAATTAGGGAAGCACAAAATTGGTATATCATAAAAGCGAGTATTCGTACCATCATCAAATGCATCATATCTAAATTTTATAAAATAGATCGTATCATACTCGTCTTCGGAAGTGTGACTTGACACCAGCTTACACCAGCTATTTATGTATGAGGATGTAAAGAACGTATTTTTATCATGGAAAGGTCATAAAGCAACCCTCAACTATAATTTTCAGTGACTGCCTCATAGAAATGTATCCGAGATGAAATTGATGAAGCATTGTCTCTTCAGGAGTCTGTAGTTGGTTACGAAAAAATAAAGCATCTTTTCTCTGTTGACTTCAAAATTAAAGTTGGTCGAGATTCCCTTCACCTCAATATTGCTCACTGAAAATCGTGGTGTCTCTTGATCTCTCAGTAATATAGACAATTCATAATGCCAGGTTTAACTAATGTGTGCTGTTAACTGCAACACAAGACTAAACAGAAGATCCGATCTTCATTACCTTGCCGGTTTTCGCATGTGGTTCTTTTCAGTTTCTCTTTGATAATTCTGCTCTTGACTCTCCATAAACAAGAGTGCGCCCGAAATAGGTCGATAACTTTGCGCAAATAAGCGCGTTCTTCGATGGCATTTCATCTCGCGGAAGAGGTTTTCCCCCGCGATGGCAACGTCTGCACTGAGTAAACACGTCACGCCGCACCACTCGCTCTCAAGTAGGCCTACATAAGCCTGGGTTTGCACATACATTTTCAGGAACCGATTGAGTTAATGCAGGCTTCGCTTTTGGCTTGTGCAGTTACGTAAAGTGGCCCCATGCACGCACAATATGGAATGCAAAATCTTGTTTGTACTGGCAGTTTGCACAGTTCCCAGAAGCGTGTTTGGCCCCGTAATGCTGAGTCAAGATCCATCTCATCAAACTCTCGACTCTTCTCAATTTCGGAAGTGTGGAGGTAGAGCTCGAGGAATTTTAACCCAGCGCGAAAGTATTACTGGGAATTGAGAGGAAAACCTGTAGCATATAAAGATGAACTAGCTGTGAACTCGTGATGGAGTAACGTGCGCAAAGAGATTTGGCAACGTTATATATATAGAGCGAAGGCTACATATATTGGCCATGACAGATGAACACTGCCATACCTGATAGACGATGGGGATTACTTGATCTCTAGAAGAGGCTGCTTTGAGATCACTCTATTTAGGATGAATGGTGATCGATGGAACCGTTTTATTTTATGGTTTGGACTCATTTACCAGATGTCTAGTACCGTTTGTACTTTATAGATAAGTTTATTTCCAAAGACTGTTTATTTATATGCATTGGAAGTGGGAGCAACAAAATTAATGTGGGTGAATTTCCTTGCAAGGTAAAAGACCTATTCCCTAAAGCGTTCTTTGCTTAGATATTTTGCAGAAAATGTCTTGGAATTTTTTAAAGCACTATTTAGTTATG
>NC_091581.1:28052510-28057510 GCF_042767895.1 Penaeus vannamei
TTTTATTTTACCCTTGGTCTGTTCAATTCTTTTGCTTTTTATTTGATTTCGTTTTACTTAAAAGGAGTGTGGGCATGCTTTTAACATATAAAAGAAATGGATGTTTTAGATATGGACAAAAATTGAAAGAAATATAGATAATACTAGACAAACTACTTATTTTGAAATCTCGATCAAATTAATGATTAGATCAATAAGATGTAAACGGAATGGGTAATAAATAGAAAAAGGGCTTCAGAGTCGTGACGAGCGGGTATGTTGTATTACACGCCTGCAACGAGCTTCACAAATCAGCTACCCTGTTCGGAAGTCACACTCTGCAGGACCCGCGTTGTAGTAGGCCTACGTTGCAAAGCGGGAAGTTCCCAACACGCCGGTCCATAACGAGCAGCGGAGGGTACAGGGTGGCGCTTACAGTAAAGCCACGTCGTTGTTTTCTTTTTGTTTTCGGGAACCAAGAGCCCACTGATGTCTGTCTTTTCTTTAATTCCACGGCGTCTTACAGTTCGGGCACTGTATTTTCACAGGTTGTATAGTGATTTCGCAGGTATAATAAACTTACGTCGTTATTTCGATGATGTTTCGCAATGAAATCGAAGTAGTTATCCTCGCACCCTACGCATTGCCTAGCTATGATGAAACTGATTTTTATTTCATCTGCGTTCTCCTAGACCCAGCTTCTATGGTCACGTGACCATATTTCATATCTAATTTGTTCTATTGAGGTGGAAGTCAGTGCCTATGGTCACGCCACGTTCACGCACGAATCTGATTGGCTCATTTGATTTCACTCGCTACAAATCCGTTCAATTTTCCGTCGCCTTTAACGACTTTTGTCATTTTGTTGCGGCGCTGGAGATGTAAGGTTGCTGTGGCTTATGGAAATCGAGAATGTTACACTCTCTAATACATTTACATTTAAATTTCAACTAAGATACGAACAGAGTAAATACAAAAGCAATGACCAAGGATTCTCATTTGACTGACGAATAAAAAGGTTTTGGTACGTTGCATAAAAAGCTTGAACGTTTTATAATTTGTAAAACTAGCTTCCCGTGGGTTGTAACTTTTGCAAAAATGTCTTCAAATATTCCTAAATTTCTTCAGGTCAAATATATCCCGTGTGGTCTAGTGGCTAGGATACGCGGCTCTCACCCGCGAGGCCCGGGTTCGATTCCCGGCACGGGAAAGATTTTCCATGAAATAGATCTTGCTTAGATCCTTAGAGCTCCAGCGAAGCATTATTACCCAATAGACAAAAAAGTAATGAAAATTGATTGTTCCGGAATCATCCAGAGGTGACGAAACACCATCCCTCAACAGTTCTCTTGATGATAGCTATCCCCAGGCCTCCACCATTCGGTTGCAACCCATGTTTCTGAATTACCTCCGGGCGTTTTGATAACTTTGCAATTGCACTCCCTCTAAGCTTGGCGTGCCTAGGCTGCCAATGAAATGCTTTTAATGATATAACTAAAAAGAGCTTTAAAGAATTCCAAGGCATTATCTGCAAAATATCTAAGCAAAGAACACTTTAGGTAATGGGTCTTTTAACTTGTTAGGAAATTCACCAACATTTAACGCATATAAATTAAAGATTTCAATGGAAATTAAATAATTTATAAAGTTCAGACGTTACTGGACATCTGTTAAATGAGTCAAAATCATGAAATAAAACGGTTGTGGCAGGATTCATCTTTCATGGCAAAGATATGTATTTCTCTCTCTCTCTCTCTCTCTCTCTCTCTCTCTCTCTCTCTCTCTACATACATACATACATACATATATATATATACATATATATATATATATATATATATGTATATATATATATATATATATATATATATATGTATATATAAACGTTACCAAATCTCCCCTGTGCACGCCTCACTTCATCACGAGTTTACAGCTGGTTCATCTTCATATGCTACATTTTTCCTTCTCAACTGACAGTGATACTTTCGCGCTGGGTCAAAATCCCTCGAGCTCTTACCTCCACACTTCCGAAATTGAGAAGAGTCGAGAGTTTGATGGGATGGATCTTGACTCATCATTACGGGGCCAAACACGCTTCTGGGAACTGTGCAAACTGCCGGTACAAACAAGATTTTGCAGTACATATTGTGCGTGCATAGGGCCAGTAACTGCACAAGCCCAAAGCGAAGCCTGCATTAACTCAATCGGTTCCTGAAAATGTATGTGCAAACCCAGGCTTATGTAGGCCTACTTGAGAGCGAGTGGTGCGGCGTGACGTGTTTGCTCAGAGCAGACGTTGCCATCGCGGGGGAAAACCTCTTCCGCGAGATGAAATGCCATCGAAGAACGCGCTTATTTGCGCAAAGTTATCGACCTATTTCGGGCGCACTTTTGTTTATGGAGAGTCAAGAGCAGAATTATCAAATTGAAACTGAAAAGAACCGCAAACGAAAACTGGTAAAGTAATGAAGATTGGATCTTCAGTTTAGTTTGGTGTTGCAGCTAACGACACGCATTAGCTAAACCTGGTATTATGATCTCTTGATATTACTTAGAGATCAAGAAACACCACGATTTTCAGTGAGCAATATTGAGGTGAAGGGAATCTCGACCAACTTTACTTTTGAAGTCAGCAGAGAATAGTTTTATTTTTTCGTAACCAACTGCAGAATCCTGAAGAGACAATGCTTTCTCAATTTCATCTCGGGTATATTTCTATGTGACAGTCAGTGAAAATGATAGTTGAGGATAACTTTATGAACTTTCCATAATAAAATTGTGTTCTTTACATCCTCTTACAAAAATATAGCTGGTGTAAGCTAGTGTTAAGTCACACTTCCGAAGACGAGTATGAGAAGATCCAATTTATAAAATTTAGATATAAAGTATTTGGTGATAGTATGAATGCTCGCTTTTATGAAATACCAATTTTGTGCTTCCCTAATTTAGACATGTGTATATGCAGTATATATTGGCTGTTATTCTCAACTACGTTAGCGGGATGATCTGCTTGCTGAAGTTCATTTCTCAAACAATTAATAAAAACATCGTCTAGCAATTGACATGTAACAAGGAGCACCAATTCACGTAGGAAATTATTGATTTTAACATTTGGTAGTGTTTTCTTACAAGACATACCTCAGTCATATAGTTCTCCTAATACGTATTCCTGTTTTCTGGATGGTCATATCTAAAGTTGGGCTGGTAAAATCTGCTTTAGATTGTGGCGCATCACAGACCAAGTACATCAGTGTGTGGCCTTACGAATTAGACGAGTCTGTATCACAGTCCTTCAGGTCACCATATATGATAATGAGAGTTTTACTGGGGAATCAGCTCAGACTGCAAATGAGTAGCTGATAACAAGGCTGTACATCCATCTGTGTCAGTAATGCTAAGCTTAAAATTTCTATTAGCAACGAAAACAAAGCAATATTATGCTATCTTACCAAGTAGCGAAATTCTCAATAACCTGAAATATTTTAAATATCTTACTATAAAGATAAAAGGCAGTTATTTCGAAACATCTCCCGTGTGGTCTAGTGGCTAGGATACGCGGCTCTCACCCGCGAGGCCCGGGTTCGATTCCCGGCACGGGAAAATTTTCCCTGAAATAAACCATACGAAGACTCATATAGCTGCAGGAATGCGTTACACAGCAGACGAGGAAAAATGGTTGTTCCTTCTTCCCACAGAGGTGAATATATTCATTTCTACAATGAATAGGCGATGCTAGATGAAACTACAAAGCGACTTCACACTACCCGCTGTACGGAGGCATTTATCGTCTGATCATGCATAGCGCGGAAATGCTCATTGTGTACGTGCAATGATGGCTTCACGAAGACGCTTAGATATGGGAGAATTAGGTGATGAAAATAAACACACGCGAGGTACATAAGCGATTTAGATTTTCTTTTAGGATTTTTAATAGCATTGATTATACCATTGATAAAACATGTACATATAAGAGATATGTGCAAATATCCACAGCACTTGATGCGTAAATAAAAACAAATAACCGTCACAAATATTATCATCACTGTTATTACTATTATTATTGTTACTATTACTACTACTATTATCCTTATTATCATTGCTGTTGTTATCGTTATTGTTATTATTGCCATTATTAATACTCACTTATTTTCATTATCATGAAATATTATTAGTAGTATTATCATTATTATTATCCCAAAATATTGTAGATACTGCATACTCAAGATATAAACTTTAAAATACCACACATTAGATCATACTTCCCATTACCTCATGGGCCTCCTGGACTACATTTACACAGATTTAGAAAAACGCAAAAGTTCCGCCATCGCCACTCTCAGTGACTTCAGCAAAGCTTTTGACCTCGTTGACCATACCACAGTCGTCAGGAAGGCATCTGGGATGGGACTCCGTGTCTCGTGGCGTGGCTCGCAGACTTTCTCACGGAGCGGCGCCAGTCAGTCCGTCTGCAGGGCGCCACGTCCTCCTTCCTGCCTCTTACATGTGGGGTGCCCCAGGATCCAAGATAAGCCCGTTATGGCTTTTAGTGTTGATAAATGATGCCCTCCGTGACACTTCATCCTGCTGGAAGTATGTTGATGACTCAACTGTTGCAGCTGCCGTCAACAACGTCCCCTGACTACCAACCATCACAGGACACCTTAAAGAATCTGTTCACCTGGACAAACGCTAATCCCGTCACTCTGAATCACAACAAGACATTAGTGATGCCCCCCAAACTCACCAGAGGAGACCACACCCTGGACGTCGTTCACGCGGCCAAGATCTGCGGCGTTGCCCTCGACGATAGGCTGTGGGACCAGCACGTCTCCACCATCGTCGCCTTAGCATCCTTTGGACTGTACATGTTGCGTCCGTCGGAACTCATTACCATCGACAAGACCTTCATCCCGCCGGAGCTGACATATGCATCTGTCTGGTCCTTCAGCCTCAATGCCACACAGCTTCTAAGACTACAAAAGATTCAAGAGAGGGCAATGAAGAACATTCTCGGCTCATCA
>NC_091581.1:28060010-28067510 GCF_042767895.1 Penaeus vannamei
AAAAAAAAAAATCAAGCATTTCGTTATATTTCCATAAGATATTATGATAAAAAATTGTTACAATCCAGTAAAACATTCATCTTAATCATTATTCATAAAGAAATGGATCCAATGCTATCTGTAATTTTACATTAGGCTATTAAAAGGTGTGTTTGTATATTGGTAACATTTGTTATCAAATACTTATTATGTTTTGTTGCTATAAAGGAAAACAGTCATGATGATGGAATTATGCATTTTCATTCAGATTTCGTACTTGAAGATGTGTTAGAGATCCTTTAATTCATGATAAATCAAACTTGCTGAGTGATTTACATCAAGTGTTTCCGCACCTCTATGCATTGGCAAAGGCCAATCCTTATTTACATTAGTCATATTGTTTTTTTCCCGTTACTATGCATCCTCAGTAGGTTGCTCTTGCACATTAATTGATTTCCACATGGCAAAGTGACATTTACACACTCCTGAAGGTATTTATGAAGCTGATATGAGCTGAGGAGGGTCGCTACGATAAGCGTCACGAGAGGTTTCGGGCTCCCGTAAATGTCTCTCGTACGGAGATGTGTTTACGACCTCAGGAGTGTTTTGAAAATACGCTCGTTGCGAGAAACTAGAGAGTAACTTGTTTTACGATATAAACAGACCATTTACGATATCGTAAGACGTTAGTAAATCCGGCCCCAGTACCGTTAAGTCCAAAATCAGTAACTACATATACAGGGTATAAATAAAGATATATATATATATATATATATGCACACACACAAACACACACACACACACACACACATATATATATATATATATATATATACATACACAAATGCATAAACTTACATTATATGTGTATATATACATATATAATGTATAATTGTAAATATTGGCATTCTTACCGATTCCCGTGGTCTTTGAAGAATATTCAGTTATAACCTAAATAATTCTGAACATATATTAGGGAGTAAATGATACTAGGGAGTAAATGGTATGTGAATCTTTATATTAGATTGGACTGAGTACTTGTTGTTTGCCAGGAAAAGTCCTAAAATCTTTGATAAATTGATTTCTAATGGTGTGATCTTGGATTATCTTTATCATCTCTATTTCCTAATGTATCACGAACATTTCAATTTAAAGAAAATTCTCAATTATCGATGTCTTAGTCCGAGGGCAACAAAAATGAAGGGATCAGACGACGATTGAAGGGGCGGGGCCGAAGCCATGACGTCATACCTGCCATCGCGTTGCCGGACAACGACTAGATCGCTTATGTGTTGAAGAAAATCCAACGCACTGGTACTTATGTTGATCTACTTAAATTATTTAAAATCTCATTTATACTTCATCACATTAATAAATTAAGTCCCGTGTGGTCTAGTGGCTAGGATACGCGGCTCTCACCCGCGAGGCCCGGGTTCGATTCCCGGCACGGGAAGAGTTTTCGGTGATTTCAACGCAGCTCAAACGCGCTGCCTGAGATTTCACCACGACGTTCTCCCAATACTTGGCCGCAACAGTAGATGGCATTTTTTCACTTTGGTACATCTGTTTATATCGGTTTTGTTTCTTATCAAGTTTAAAATATTCAAAAATATAGATACATTTAATGTCAATGTATGTAATTTTATTCCGTAACAACTATTATGAAAATCATTATCTCATAATTCTAACAATCTGTGTTGTATACTGGTGTATAATTATTTAAAAAATAATAAAAGCGAATGCAACACTATATCTAATCAACTAGATATTAGATAATTGCAACTCAAAATCTTTAATGGTTCACCTGTCACTTGAGGGCAATATCCCGCCTGTCCTCAGATAATCTACAGTATGTTGTAAGTTCCACGATGACCAAATACTAATTAGATATACGGCCAGAATTGTACGAGGTCGACCCAATTAATATTCAATTAAACCGACTTACATATAAACATAAATTAAAGCATATCTCTCAGTCTTGATATATATGTCAACCTGATAGATAGACAGATAAATGTATATCTGTCAGATAGATAGACAGATATGCATTTATGTCTGTGTACATGCATGTTCGTAAGCATAAATACTCACTGGGTCAGGCCTGCCACAATATTAGCAAAGCGGCCGATAGTTATTGGTTATTAGGTTCCTACTGACTTCGGAGCGTTCCTCGTCTATTTTACCCTTAAGAAAACGAATGCGCGCGCAGGTATATCATAAGTTACTAATTGGCCAAGTTCTTATCGCAAGCCGCTCGTGTGTAATAGATGTAACTTCACGATATACTCCGCCAACATTCGCGCGAATAATTCTTTGTGGAAAGGACTACCATCAGGTATTTTTTAAAATGAAATGCCGTAGTGTGAATGGAGATACTTTAGATGTATGGTGACGAAGAAATGTAAAACCAACTTATCGTGATTTTTGAAGTTGCAACTATTTGATTTGTCATATCTTGAATGTAAAGTGATATGTTACCTACCTTTTCTTACTATATTTCACTGCATATTTCTTAACAATTATCATACCTTGTAACTTTGAAGACCGAGGGTGTAATAAGTATACTAACATTGCGGAAAGTACATAAAGTTGCCCTAAATTTTATGAATGTGAATCATTTTCAAAATGTCCAGTACCATTTTAGTATGGAAGTAATTTAGTTCGCATGGAACATGTACACTTAATGTGACTCTAATAACACCATGGGCGAATGTATTGAAAAGTGAAAGAAAGAATTAAAGATCGAGGTTAGGATTTTCTATACGGCTCATTCATCAATCTCAATAAATTAGATTCTCGACCTTCACTCCCAAAACCGGACGGTTCCCTCAATTAGGATAGCCACACCTAGAGTGTTCTTTATCTGATTATTTTGTCGATAATGATCGTCTTGGAGTTCTTTAAAACATTATTTAGTTCTGACGAAATGATTTTAAAGCCAGTCTAGGCACGCCTAGCTTCGTGGAAGTTTAACAGTAATGTTACCAAAATACTACGAAGTAGGTTAGAAACACGGGTTGAACCGAGTAGTGAAAGCTAATCTTTTGAAAACCCGACCTCAATTACGATTGAATAGTTAATTAGTATTTAGGTATCATTTGACACTTGCCTAGGTATTTGCCAATACAATTTATCTTTAGTATCACCGAAGACAAACATACTTCCCGTGCCGGGAATCGAACCCGGGCCTCGCGGGTGAGAGCCGCGTATCCTAGCCACTAGACCACACGGGATATTACCAGGATATATTTACATTGAATCAAAAGGAGCATTTTCAAGAAAGGTTATACGACTAGAGTAGCTAGACAATAAAACAGTATAGTGGCGAGATTAGGTAAGCTCTCTGAGGGTAGTTCAAGTCCAATATGTGATGGTATTTTTGCGCATCAGAATAACCAAAGATGTAAAGTTAAAACTCGAAATTGATATTCTGTCCCTGCCCCAAATCTCATAGATATTATAATCTTGCATAGTAAATGCACTGCTTTTTGCAATTCATTTCATAACTATTTGTAAGTGCTTAGATAGGAGGAAAGCAAAAACAAATTTTTATACCGCAGGAATTTAGTAAAATTGGCGGTGGTCCTCCAAATCCTCTAAGTATCAGGATGGATATGCAGCTTGCGTCTTTTATGATGGAATATGAGGTAAAAATATTGTGGAACCTATCAAGAAAAATTTCGGATTATATCATTTTAATTTTAGGTTGATTTTGCTACAACAAGTTTTTGTCCTGAGCCTGCGACCAGGTTGAAGCACTTCCTGATCAGACGTCACAAGAACCACACACATTAGTTCTTACATCCCTTACTTCACCCCAGGCACTAGTTCCGGAGAACCTGCTTTGGTATCTGGAAGCACCTCTTCCCTCTCACCGGCCTCCGCCTCTCCCTCTCCGTTTTCCTCCCCCGTCGCCTCTCGCTTCTTCCTCCTCCTCCTTCTCTTCTTCCACTCTTCCTCTTCCAGAAACTTCCTACTTCCCCAGCCTTCTAACTTCTTCTGCTGTGCTTGCATGCAGGATTATGGCAGACTGAAATTGATGAGGTACAATGAAAGAACCTCATGAACGGATGGAAAATGGGAAGCTGAAAGAGAAACAAAGAATATGCAACAATATAAGACCATGAGTCTCATTCGTCCATCTCAATGAAATTGATTCTCGATCCTCAAGACTGGACCGTCTACTTAGGTTAAGATAGCCAGGTAGTGTGTCCTTAACCTAAATCTTTTGCAGATAATACTAGTCTCAGAATTCTTTAAAGCACTATCTAGTTATCATTAAAAGCATTTTAAAGCCGAAACACGCCAAGCTTGGGGGGGGGGGGTTAATTGAACTATTGCCAAGATGACCAGAGGTAGTTCAGACACACAGGTTGAAGCCAAGTAGAGGAACTTATACTTCTGGAAAATCGGACTTGCTCTTAACTTATACGACTAATTAGTGTTTATATATCATTTGCCACATGACTAATGACTCGCCAACACGTAACTTACCATTTGTCATAACCGACTGCAAAGACATTTCCCGTGCCGGGAATCGAACCCGGGCCTCGCGGGTGAGAGCCGCGTTTCCTAGCCACTAGACCACACGGGATTAAATATATTTAAATGAATAAGTAAATCATAAAAAAGTAAAAAGAAGAAGAAAAACGATTGAGACCATGAGTCTCATTCGTCCATCTCAACAATTTTGATTCTCGACCCTCAAGACTGGACGGTCCACTTAAGTTAAGATAGCCAGGTAGTGTCCTTAACCTTATTATTTTGCAGATAATACTAGTCTCAGAATTCTTTAAAGCACTTTCTAGTTATCATTAAGAGCATTTTAAAGCCGAAACACGCCTAGCTTGGGGGGGGGGGGAGTTTAATTGAACTATTGCCAAGATGACCAGAAGTAGTTCAGAAACACAGGTTGCAGCCAAGTAGAGGAACTTATACTTCAGGAAAATCGGAGTTGCTGTTAACTTAAACGACTAATTAGTGTTTAGATATCTATTGCCTCATGACTAATGACTCGCCAACACGTTACCATTTGGCATAACCGACTGCAAAGATACTTCCCGTGCCGGGAATCGAACCCGGGCCTCGCGGGTGAGAGCCGCGTATCCTAGCCACTAGACCACACGGGATATAAAATGATGATATGAAAAAGTAAATTATAGAAAAGTAAAAAGAAGAAGAAAAAAGATTGAAAATGCAAACTCAAGACGGCTTAGAAACTATAGAACAAAGAAATGGTATTGTATTGTCATTACTGTCGTAGCCATTTCATTTTATGTAGTATCTGGGTATATTATGGAGATATATGAACAGGCAGATATATAGGCTTAATTTCCAGACATAAACACGCTCATTCACTCACTCTCTTTCACACACATACATGCATATACATATATATATAATCATATATATATTTGTGTGTGTGTGTGCGTGTGTCTATGTGTGTGTGTGTGTGTGTGTGTGTGTTCTCAGAATGACTACAGGCATCATATGCAATTTATCTTAATTGCAATTTGTTAGTACGCAGTGTTAAGGGTTACAAGCAGGTCTTATGCAAAATAACTTCTATATTAACAATAAAAATTCGCCCCAGGCACTAATTCCGAAGAACCTGCATTGGTATCTGGAAGAACCTCTTCCCTCTCACCGGCCTCCGCCTCTCCCTCTCCGTTTTCCTCCCCAGTCGCCTCTCGCTTCTTCCTCCTCCTCCTTCTCTTCTTCCACTCTTCCTCTTCCAGAAACTTCCTACTTCCCCAGCCTTCTACCTTCTTCTGCTGTGCTTGCATGCAGGATTATGGCAGACTGAAATTTATGAAGTACAGATGAAAGGACCTCATAGACAGATGGAAAATTGAAAGCTGAGAGAGATACTTAAAGAATATGCAACAATATAAGACCATGAGTCTCATTCGTCCATCTCAACAAAATTGATTCTCGATCCTCAAGACTGGACCGTCTACTTAAGTTAAAATAGCCAGCTAGTGTCCTTAACCTAAATCTTTTGCAGATAATACTAGTCTCAGAATTCTTTAAAGCACTTTCTAGTTATCATTAACAGCATTTTAAAGCCGAAACACGCCTAGCTTGGGAGGGGGGGAGTTTAACTGAACTATTGCCAAGATGGACAGAAGTAGTTCAGAAACACAGGTTGAAGCCAAGTAGAAGTTGTACTTCATGAAAATCGGACATGCTCTTAACTTATACGACTAATTAGTGTTTAGATATCATTTGCCTCATGTCTAAAGACTCTCCTACACGTTACCTTTTGTTATAACCAACTGCAAAGATATTTCCCGTGCCGGGAATCGAACCCGGGCCTCGCGGGTGAGAGCCGCGTATCCTAGCCACTAGACCACACGGGATATAATACCTGAACATGAAAAAGTACATTATAAAGAATGAAAGAGAAGTAGAAAAAAAAAATGGATGCATATTCAAGACCGCTTATACTCTCAGGGAAGTTAGAAACTATAGAACAAAGAAATGGTAATGTATTGCCATTACTGTCGTAGCCATTTCCTTTTATGTAGTGTCTGGGTACATTATGGCGATAATATACCCAGACACTACATAAAAGTAACAGGCAGATATATAGGCCTAATTTCCACAGACAAACACTCATTCACTCTCTTTTACACACATACATGCATATACATATATATAATTATATATATATTTAAAAGTGTGTGTGTGTCTGTGTTCTCAGAGTACTGGCACCATATACGATTTACCTTCCTTGTAATTTGTTAGTACACAGTAATGAGGGTTACAAGCAGGCCTTATGCAAAATAACTTCTATATCAATTGCAAAACAACTATGTTAATTTACAGTATTATATTCCAACCTATTTGGTAATAATTTAAAAATAATTTCCGATGATCGGTTCGTAAGCTGATGTGTAAACAAACCTTATTCGCCGCCATACACACCAGGTCACTTTAATGAACCTCGCGCGTCAGAAGGCTGCAACAAGCCCCAAGTCCCCATCCCCAGAGAGAGCAGATAAAAGGAAGGCAAGGGAATGAATTGCAATATTGAACGCAAGCAATCTCGATTATAATCCTTGGGCCGGACACCAGCCATTGTCGGAATTCAACCCAAACTTACTTTTGTTTCCACGGATAATATCTGAATAAAAATGAATTGAATATTAAGGCTGAATGTGTAAATTGGTTAAAATTGAGTGACAGCAGCGTTACTTTATCTCGAACAGCATTCTTATTAGCTAATGTCCTAAGAAATATTCAAGGATTTTGTTGTATCCAAAAACCTTGTGAAAAATGAAATGGTTAAAAGGGGGAAAATATTCCAAACAATTACGGAAAGCAGTACTTAAGGTAAATAAAAATGAGTAGGGATTAAGAATACTTAAGGGTATTCAACTATTTCACGTGTAAAAACTTTTTTTTATTATGTAAACCGACCAAACGAAGGATCCCAGACGAACTCTGACAGGCGTTCCAAAAATATAGGATGAAATGAGTATTGCAAGAGCGAAATCGATGCAACTAGGGACACGG
>NC_091581.1:28072510-28087510 GCF_042767895.1 Penaeus vannamei
AGAGCACATGAAGTACCTCAGTTATCGTACATTCCAGCCATGTTGGTGGACTTTGCGGTACAGCTCGGGCCACACTAGTCTCCTCCGTCCTGAGATCCCTAGACACCCTCAGGCCAGCTAAAGCTTTTGATTGGCCAACTGACCTGACTTCGGTGTGTGTATGTGTATTGTATATACATAAATATAAAAGATTGGCACTTTCACACCCCACAGGAGGTGTGAACCCCCGGTTGGGAAACCCTGGCATCCTAGCGACTTCGTATGCGAGTAGGATAATAAACACGAGCGAAAAAAGGATTAGGTTCTTCCCTTGTACAGCCAGCAACAAAAGCGGCGACGCCTCACCAGTCCTGGCTCGGTGAGATCATGCCCTTCTTGCCCTGAAAGGAGGCCCACCTTCAAACAACTAAGGCATAGTTAGGCTACTTCGAATGTGAGGAGGTGGGAAAGTACGGAATAATAGTGCAATAATGACTGAAGTATACATGGAGAGAGAGAGAGAAATTGGGATTGCTTTTATTCCTGTTTACTTGTTAATTTGATGGATATATTGGAAACCTGCCTTAAGAAATAAATTATCGTATATTATTTCGAAAATTATTATCAAGAAATTTTATCGCATCGTTTTATTTCAGTTCCTTATCATATTTTCTATAAATAAAAAAAACTGAACATTGTTGGAACTTATTCATATTTAATAATCGTCAGACGGAAATATCCTTTATTCATATATGAAGGATGTATATTAACATATGGCTCGGCATTATCCTAAGCAGCTATTCTCTCTCTCACTTCGTCTTATATCACCTGGATCCGCTATTTAGATAATAGTAAACTTTTGATATGTTATTTGGAAAAGAACATATGACATTAGTTCATACGCCATTATATTTCCAAATGTTTACAACCATTTCATTACCAAAAATAACGAAATAAATATGAGAGACGGATATCGAAAGCAATGGGTTTGGAAGGGAAACACTGACAAGGTGCTGGACACCAGACGCTACAACGACAAATAAAGGCGTATAGTCAAGGCTAAGGAAATATCCTAATTTTTTAGTCCTTTTTTCATACAATACAGACGTCTTATACGGCAAGAAGAAGCCGCCGTGGCCAAGCAGGTCGCGGAAATAAGAGACCCGTCCGGCCGCATCCCCCGCTTGATCCTCGCCGCCGGTCCCTCCATCGAGTGCCCGCGGAGGGAGAAGCAGCCGTGGCCCACCCCGCGACTCGTCGACCTTCGGCGGCCCACCCCGCGACTTGTCGACCTTCGGCGGCCCACCCCGCGACTCGTCGACCTTCGGCGGCCCACCCCGCGACTCGTCGACCTCCGGCGGCAGCGCGAGTGCAATGCGGAGGCACTGCAGAACCTCCGGGCACTCGCTGAGAGCATCAAGGAGCAAAAGACGCCGATAGCACCGAAAGCGGTCGTCGCAGTCGCCGCCTCATTCATCGTCCTCGGCATCCGACGACGCGCCTCGGCCACAGCCAGCCCCGCATCACAGCCAGTAATAGAAGGGTCATTCGACCTTCCTTCTTCCCCATCACAGCCAGTAATAGAAGGGTCATTTGACCTTCCTTCTTCCCCATCACAGCGAGTAATAGAAGGGTCATTTGACCTTCCTTCTTCCCCATCACAGCCAGTAATAGAAGGGTCATTCGACCTTCCTTCTTCCCCATCACAGCCAGTAATAGAAGGGTCATTTGACCTTCCTTCTTCCCCATCACAGCGAGTAATAGAAGGGTCATTTGACCTTCCTTCTTCCCCATCACAGCTAGCAAGAGAAGGGTCATTTGACCTTCCTTCTTCCTCATCACAGCCAGTAATAGAAGGGTCATTTGACCCTTCTTCCTCATCAAAGCCAGCAATAGAAGGGTCATTTGACCCTTCTTCCTCATCAAAGCCAGCAATAGAAGGGTCATTTGACCTTCCTTCTTCCTCATCACAGCCAGCAATAGAAGGGTCATTCGACCTTCCTTCTTCCCCATCACAGCCAGTAATAGAAGGGTCATTTGACCTTCCTTCTTCCCCATCACAGCGAGTAATAGAAGGGTCAGTTGACCTTCCTTCTTCCCCATCACAGCTAGCAAGAGAAGGGTCATTTGACCTTCCTTCTTCCTCATCACAGCCAGTAATAGAAGGGTCAATTGACCCTTCTTCCTCATCAAAGCCAGCAATAGAAGGGTCGAATGACCTTCCTTCTTCCTCATCACAGCCAGCAATAGAGGGGTCATTTGACCTTCCTTCTTCCTCATCACAGCCAGTAATAGAAGGGTCAATTGACCCTTCTTCCTCATCAAAGCCAGCAATAGAAGGGTCATTTGACCTTCCTTCTTCCCCATCACAGCGAGTAATAGAAGGGTCATTTGACCTTCCTTCTTCCTCATCACAGCCAGTAATAGAAGGGTCATTTGACCCTTCTTCCTCATCAAAGCCAGCAATAGAAGGGTCATTTGACCTTCCTTCTTCCCCATCACAGCCAGCAATAGAAGGGTCATTCGACCTTCCTTCTTCCCCATCACAGCGAGTAATAGAAGGGTCATTTGACCTTCCTTCTTCCCCATCACAGCCAGCAATAGAAGGGTCATTCGACCTTCCTTCTTCCCCATCACAGCCAGCAATAGAAGGGTCATTCGACCTTCCTTCTTCCTCATCACAGCCAGCAATAGAAGGGTCATTCGACCTTCCTTCTTCCTCATCACAGCCAGCAATAGAAGGGTCATTTGACCTTCCTTCTTCCTCATCACAGCCAGCAATAGAAGAGTCGAATGACCTTCCTTCTTCCTCATCACAGCCAGCAATAGAAGGGTCATTTGACCTTCCTTCTTCCTCATCACAGCCAGCAATAGAAGGGTCATTTGACCTTCCTTCTTCCTCATCACAGCCAGCAATAGAAGGGTCGAATGACCTTCCTTCTTCCTCATCACAGCCAGCAATAGAAGGGTCATTTGACCTTCCTTCTTCCCCATCACAGCCAGTAATAGAAGGGTCATTTGACCTTCTTCCTCATCACAGCCAGTAATAGAAGGGTCATTTGACCTTCCTTCTTCCTCATCACAGCCAGCAATAGAAGAGTCGAATGACCTTCCTTCTTCCTCATCACAGCCAGCAATAGAAGGGTCATTTGACCTTCCTTCTTCCTCATCACAGCCAGCAATAGAGGGGTCATTTGACCTTCCTTCTTCCTCATCACAGCCTGCAATAGAAGGGTCATTTGACCTTCCTTCTTCCCCATCACAGCCAGCAATAGAAGGGTCATTTGACTTTCCTTCTTCCCCATCACAGCCTTCCCCATCAGAATTGGAAAAGGTGATAGAAGAAATGCATAATCTGAACCTAAATTCTACTTATGAGGCAAACTTTGCCGCCGAGATTGCCGAGCTCTTCGGATTCACTATCGAAGAACCCATGTCTTACCGACCGAAGCCGGTTGTGAAAGAACCATCCGGCCAGACCCTCCCCAAGCAGGCTGGCAAGGCCGCGGGGAATTTCGGCGTGAAGCTCGTCAGGCCCCACGCCGGCAACCTCGTGGCGCCCTTCCTCGTCAAGGGCAAGCAAGAGGCCGCTCAGGCCTTTATTCAGCACATGGAAGCCTGCATTTGTGGCAACAGGCCCCTGCGCATGCCTTTGCAAATACCTGTGGACCTGCAGCTACTCCTGAAGACCAAGCAGGCCCCCGGGATTTGGCTGAAGATGGCGCTGAGGGAGGACGACCCTTCGGAATCCTGTGCCTTAATCGGCAAGGAAAAGGACCGTGCGCTGATGCTCAAAAAGCTCGCGGACATCGAAGGACAGGTCCGCAGCTCTGAAAGCGCTTCCCCTGACATCGCGCCAGCGCACTACGGCAAGGCCATCGGCAAGGGCGGCGCCCGCATCAGTTACATCAGGGAAAAGTACGGCGTCCGGGTTAACGTTCCCAAGGACAGGGAATCGCCCATCGTCGTATCTGGCCTGTCCGCCAATGTGCGCGGGGCCATCAAGGAGTTGGAGGAGCTCGTCCAGCAGGACGTGCTCCAACAGCGCGTGGTCCTCCCGGTGGAGATCCTTCCCGAAGACATCGGCATCGCCATAGGAAAAGGCGGATGCCACGCCTCCAAGGTCCAGGAGGAGTTCGGGGTTAAGCTCCGCACCCACTCCCGCGAGCACCCTGAATGGCCCCTGGTGGTCGAGGGGCCTTTGAGCGCAGCCGAAAAAACCGTGGACTCCATGCAACTCCAGGTAGCAGAGAGACGCCGCCATAATGAAGAATTCGCCGAGAGGAGCTGAAGGGGACGATTCCGGTCTGCGTCGAACCCGGGCGGATCGGCAAGGCCATCGGCAAGGGCGGATTCCGAATCCGTCATGTCGCCCAGAGGCACGGGGTGACGATCCAGCTCCCTGAGCGGAACAAGCCCGGCGCCCAGATCCTGGTGACGGGCCTCAAGGAAAACGCCCGGGCCGCCGTCGCCGAACTCGAGCTCATGGCGAACCTCAAGCTCCGCCCCGAGCACGTCCTCGTGCCGCTCCACATCAGGCGCGAGGAGCATATCCTGGTGCTCGGCCCCGAAGGCAGCATGGCCGCATGGGTTGAGCGCAACTATGGCGTTCAATTCTTGTGGCCGAGGGCTGGAAACATGCCCTTGCTACTGGTAGGGCTCACCAAGGACGTGAGCAGGGCGGAGGCCGCCATAATGAAGAGGCTGTCCGGCCGACGCGCCCACTGAGCAGCTTCTCTTCCCTCCTTCCTTACCCAATTCCATCGCCTCTCCTGACGCTGAAAGTCCTCGGTGCCAGAAGGACTTTCATTCATCTTTGATGATTTAGAAGAATAGGACGATTATTCGTGTCTAACTCTGTGCGTATAATCAATTCTGTTTGTCACTCATACAAACAACAGAATTGATTATATAGTGCTAATGAAAAAAATCATCAATGATAATCATAATCATAATAATGATAATAATAATGCTTATGACATAATCACAGTGATGATGATAATGATGATCATTATGATAAGCATTGATAGTAAAAATGGTAATGATGGGCCTGGGCGTGCGGCGGCGCGGAGCCGGGCGGCAGGTCCCTGGGGGCTGCGGTGGCGACGCCTCCTGGGTGATAATGAACATCAATGATAATGATAATGATGACTCAAGCTGACCCCAACCAAACCGTGCTTCGCGATTCATGAACGCGACTGGAGGTCGTGGTTCGTAGGAGGCACCCGAACGAAATAAAAGGAAAACAAGGTAATCGATACCTATACCTTTACACCCCATTACGCTCGAAGTTTTGCGGCCAAAGCCATTTATTAATGTTTGGTAGCCCAAGAGGCGCTATTTGAGACGATACATTATTCACACCCACAAATATTACTCACAGTATGTATGTGTGTGTGTGAGTGTGTAAGAGAGAGAGAGAGAGAGAGAGAGAGCGAGAGAGAGAGAGCGAACGAGAGAGAGAGAGCGAACGAGAGAGAGAGAGAGAGAGGGGGGGGGGGCGGAGAGTGAGAAGGGCGGGGCCGAAGAGTGAGAGTGAGAGGGGGGGTGCAGACACTAGCCTCGATAAGATGGGACTGACACATAGCCGAACACTCACTCCTTGCTTTGCGTAGTGAATCTAAATTACCCCCTGCAACCCCCCGCCCCCCCTTTCCTAACTATGTCCAGGTTGTTTGAACGTAGGCCACCTTTCGGGGCAAGAAGGGCGAGATCTCTCCAAGCCCAGGTCTGAAAAGGCGACATCGCTTTTGTTGTTGGCTAAACATTCTTCCAAGAATCGTACAAACGATTCAGTAAAGCTGATGTCACACTAGTCTGGTCATGTACAGCTACAGGGATTGGTCAGGTCAGCAGCCTTCGGCGAGGGAGCCCAGGTCAGAGAAGACTAGTGTGACCTTCCCTTACGTAGCTGTCCGGTTCGCTTAGACTACCTGGCAATCATGGTAACATGATACGGAAAGTACACCGTCTAATCTGCGGTTGTATTTATTACTTACTATGGTTTTCCTGAAAAGTTTCCCGTGCCGGGAATCGAACCCGGGCCTCGCGGGTGAGAGCCGCGTATCCTAGCCACTAGACCACACGGGATATGAATATTTTCCTTGGCTTTAGGGTTCTAACATTGCAAGGGTGCATCTATGAAGTTACAGCTACGACAATTTATAATATAATAGTACATCGTGTCAGATTACTGGATCAATTAACACCGAAAATAATTGTTGGTTATATGTGATGTTGGTAATATCCACCTCTGTATGACCGTGTAAAATTTTTAATACTCAGAGGGAGCCAGATTTCGTGAGTGGCCCCCTATAGTTTTATTCAAGATTTGATATACAATTCATATATGAAAATAAGGGATTATACAATGATTTCTTTAATGCCTGTGCAAAAACATTCAAAATTATATATATATATATATATATATATATATATATATATATATATATGTGTGTGTGTGTGTGTGTGTGTGTGTGTGTGTGTGTGTGTGTGTGTATGTATATGTATATATGTAATGATAAATAACGTGTAACTTGATATTTATATTTTCTGTATTGACTAATGTAATAATAAATTGTTACATCACAGTTTCATAATGGCATTTTTGTCAAGAGTCATTTAGGATGCATGGGCCGGTGAAGTGTCATATTGGAATCTGCATGAATCATTGGCATTCAGTCTGCGTTAGATATTTCATGCTTTCACATTGAATCCTAGAGCTCTTATTGTTACATTACTGATTTGATTTGTATGAATTTATGATATCAATGCTAATAAAGTAGAGCGAAAAAAAACGAAGACCTGTGTTGAGGATGGCAGCTCCTCCAGTGTTGATATTCAGCATTCCGGAGGCATTTTTGCGGGCACTTTGAGGTGGACTTACCAATTTTACATTTTAAGTACTATCATTATAACAATTATTAATTGTATTAATTAATTATAACAATTATAACAATGGTAAATCGGAGATCTCACGGCTTAAGCAAGGAAAAAAAGGTATACATACATATAAATGTAGAAATACAAGACTGTAGTCACATATAGACATTTTATTACCATTCTTAGCATAACCAGTTTAACAGTCATGCCAAGATTTCTGTACTTGCAATAACCCTAATGTGAAGACAAAAGTTATTACGCTAACAGGGGCTATCCCGTCAAGGATTTGATATAAAGGATAATTAAGGTGTTTGTGCCATGCAGTGACGCTTTCGTACTAAATACAACTTCTGCAACGCCTCCGTTTCATAATATGAAATGATACGTAGCCGAACTGACAACCAGTAAAGACATTTCAACAATGAAATGTCACTTGTAATAAACAGTGAGGATTCTATATCATATCTCTATATCTATGAATCTATCCATACATTCTCTACCTCTCAATCATAACTATATTCTACATTATATCTATGAATCTGTCTATATATTCTCTCCCTCTCAATCATAATTATATTCTATATTATATCTATGAATCTATCTGTCTATATATTGTATTCCTTTCAATCATAACTATTAAATCCCATGTTAAAATAATCTTAAGTCACTTTCACAA
Organism: Penaeus vannamei; assembly: GCF_042767895.1. Taxonomy (NCBI): domain Eukaryota; kingdom Metazoa; phylum Arthropoda; class Malacostraca; order Decapoda; family Penaeidae; genus Penaeus; species Penaeus vannamei. The sequence continues at coordinate 28,080,048 of NC_091581.1, forward strand.
TTCACTCTTTCTGTGGTTCAGCAAATGAGATTTTTACGCTTGTACTCTATCACATGTGCAACGTTTAGTTTCTATGTCTATATACACTGATCGTAAATGGCAGGGACACGCATAATAATATATGCTTTAGGCTAGGACATACTAAGTTGAAGGTGAAGGTAAACGAGTATATGCTAATATATGGGCATTGGTGATTATAGTACTGCGAACTTAATAAGAAAATAAAGCTCAGTTATTTACTTTACACATTTGCGAGACTTTGCGTCACTTATGAAGTTTACGGTGAGAATGCAGTGTGGCTCTGTGGTATGTTGGGAACCAGAAAAGCTTCCCGTGCCGGGAATCGAACCCGGGCCTCGCGGGTGAGAGCCGCGTATCCTAGCCACTAGACCACACGGGATATGTATATGAGTGAAGTCCTCCAGGTACTTAAATTAAGACCCACTACAATTTTGTCTTTTTGATTCACGAATCAATTCAACGTGGCAATTCATATATACACACACACACATATATATATTTAATTTTACATACTTTTATTTATATATCCGATATTTTTTTTCCGATGCCAGCATTATTTATGATGAAAGCACAACACTACTGCCTCGAAAAAGCAATACAGCAAAAAAGTCTGAAGTGGCCTCCCAGAGTCTTTATTTTCCCTTAAATTCTCAAGAACCATGATTCGAATATTTGAGCTGCAGTTTTGTTTAAATTTCACAGCTCAAACCGGTTTAATTCGTTAGTTGCTACACAAAACCCCCTTGTCAGTCACACATATGATTTTAAATCACATACAAAACCAAACGAATGAAATATGATTTTGAACACGAGTAATCAATATATCAATCGTTGTGATCATTGATAGTTTACGGTAATTGCTTATATTCATCGTCAAGTCACAAGGTTTTCTTGTTTCTGCACTTTCATTACGTCTACATTTGGTCATTGATAATTTACGGCACTTATTTACATTCAACGTCAATTTACAAGTTTTTTTTTCTGCATTTTCATTACGTGACTATATATACATGCACACACACACACACACACACACACACACACACACACACACACACACACACACACACACACACACACACACACACACATACACACACACACACACATATATATATATATATATATATATATATATATATATATATATATATAAATTTTGCGAACTTGGAATACAATAGATACAATAGATTTTCTTCTCGTGGAATCCTTTGTAATTCTAAACTTCTATAATAAGATCTCCTTACAAAAATGGCAAATTTTGATGTGTTTGCAAAATTTTATGGTAGAAAATCACATCAGTTGAAACCTTTAGAATATAAAAATCTTGTATGAAGTATTGCAAGGTCGTCATATGCAATAGAAAATCTCTTTTCCTCTCTAAATATATATTTTAAGTGGGTATTCGTTCACTTTACGTCTGAACCATTATGTATATATAAATGAGGGAATGCTTGTCTACCTGCAAGGGACGAAAAGTAATCAAAGACGATATGCAACGAACTTTTACCCCACACACTCTCTCTAGGATATTATATGTATCTTTGTGAATGAGGAGGAAAGAGCACGTGCTTTAACGATTGAGGAAGTTGTACCAAGATTGGCAATAAAAAACAGTTGTAGAGACATGACGAAACATTGACAAAATTATTCCACTACTTTCCAACTCCCGTGTGGTCTAGTGGCTAGGATACGCGGCTCTCACCCGCGAGGCCCGGGTTCGATTCCCGGCACGGGAAGCTTTTCAGAGTCGTCTGAATGCGTCATTAATGCTACGTTCGGTACTGCTTGTCTTGCTCTTCCAGACATCTTGTCCAGGACCAGCAGGACAAGTGGGCCGCGTTAGGAACCTCCAAGACCCTCGCTGCTCAGAATGCAACCGGCTCGAATGTGAACATTCACTTTTTTATCATACCGGTGTCTTTATTTTACTCACTGCATAGGTTTTGTAACTTCTCTGATGCATATTTAACTTACCTGCAACTGACAAACACAAAAATATCCTTTGATAACACCAATAAAGGGTCATAAAATTATCCACCAATATATTGTGGTTACCTGCAACTGTCAATGTTTACATACAAAATCTATTGTGACGTCATCTCGTCCTGCTCGGCCACCTTCGCAAGAGAGCGAGTTGGACGAGCTAGACAACTTGTCCTGGTCGAGATAGTGGAGGTTCCGAACGGTCAAAACATATCGTCCGACTGGTCTGGACGAAATAGACGAGCAGTTCCGAACGCACCATAAGTCCAACATATTACAGAATAGGTATATATATGAGCACTTAGGGGTAAAATGATTCAACATAACATCAAATGATGCAGTGTCACAACGTGGGTCTTGCAGAGTATGACTTCCAAACAAGCGGGCTGTATAAGAAGTTAGTAGCACGGCCTGTAACTATAGTATATCCTATGACTCTTAAGCCATTTTACAGCTCCTTAAGCTGCAGATGGGCGCAGCTGGTTCGCGTGACAGTTGGGTTCTGAAAACGCGGGATCGAGATCTCTGACGACCTAATTGACAGTTTCTTCCGTGCCTTGGCAGGTCCCTGGCATCGGGGACCATAAAATCCGCTCAGGCCCTGTGTGCGTGTTCTTTCTGTTACAGAGGACCACGGTTCCAGCCACTAATTACCAGGGCGGCCTCAGGTTACGATCGATGTATGCGGCATATTCCTACCAAGCCTTGCAGGATGCTTCGATAGTTGCTCCTCTTGCAAGATCCAAGGCCTCACGCAACTTGTTCAAAGCAACAAAAATTGACCTAGTTGGCCCGTCAACAAGTAGCGGGGTTGGAATGATTTTATCGGTTATTACGAAACGTACTTGGGTACCCACTAGTATATAACGATCCAAGTCTAGAGGTTGGTTTTCCACTAATGTTGCAGTGGCATCATTTACAACACGAATTGTAATGTATACAAGACTGCTTGCCTGCGGCTGTTGAAACATGTCTGAATTGTCAGGTATTCAAAAACATTACGAAAAAGTCCATTATGAAATTCGAGATCTCTATCATATTGGCTACTTATCTAAGTATTCAGACGACTCTTAAAACTTTCCCGTGCCGGGAATCGAACCCGGGCCTCGCGGGTGAGAGCCGCGTATCCTAGCCACTAGACCACACGGGATATGCATCGAAAATGGGCATTTAAATATATTTGAAGGTCTATAAGTTGCCTTTAAGTTTTCTCGCAGATATTGATGCAACTTCCTTAATCATTAAAGTATGTGCTCCTCAGTCACACAGATGTATATCTTATCTAGGTAAACATGTAGGATATGCGAAGGTCGAATATCAGCTTTGATTACCTTTCGTCACCTTTCGTCTGTGGCTGTTTACAGAGGGCATATACTAACCTACTTTTCAAACGAGAATATATAGAGGTAAAAATGATTATACAATATATTTGTATTTTATAGGTATAAATTGATGCAATTTTCTGTGTCACGTAACTTTTGCAGTAACAAAAATTGTAGAAGATTCCGCGAGATAGAAATGGAAGTTATGAATGTACATGCGAGTATGGACACGCACACGCAAGCAGAAGCATCAGTTGAGGGGGGTTAATTGCAAGACTGATTGCCTCCCTCAAGGTCTAGCTTGTCCCAATTACAGGGCCACACACACATATTTTTATTTTTTATTATTATCCTCATTTTATTATTATCATTATTTTTATATCACTGGTCGTAGCTTATTTTTTATTTTATTATTATTATTATTTTAAAATTTTCTCGAAGCGTGCTCGCTGCGCCCCAGGAACTGAATGTACTGAATTCGGTCGTCTGTTTTGCCTACCGCCCTAAGAAGCTGAAATGGAGCGAAAACACACACGTATACGTACATACATACATACATACATACATACATATATATATATATATATATATATATATATATATATATATATATATATATATATATATAATATATGTGTACGAATTATTTGTCTTCCATTGCAGGGGTTAGGGGAAGCTGCCTCCCCACCCCCCTAAGAGGGAGATCGCAGGGGGTACAGCCCCTGCAGTAGACAATTTAGTGACTGATTCTGTGTTCTGTGCATATTATTCATATTTTTCTCCGCAATTTCCCTGGTACATTTCATGCCCACAAATGTTATCGGGTTATGAATGTGTTGATTTGAGAGGTGTTTGGGCAATAGAGTGTGAGAGGAATCCATCGACACCAATTTCGTCATGGTCGGTCATTAGAAGGTATTCAGAATATATTTACCTTCGCTTGAATAGTACGTCAGTCTAATGTAAATAAGATTCAGTTAAGGTCATTATTAAACATGTAAAGCTTTCCTAGATCTTGAATATATCAAGTAATCAACCCATCCACGCAACGCTTTTTTAATCTATTTTTTTTCTTGCTTACCTAAATTGCGGATAAAATGGTTGCCTTAATTGCAGATAAAATTATGAACTTAATGTGCATTTCAAATATTTTTCACACCAGTGCTATTATTCGCGACGGATTTTTCTCGGAAAGATCTTTTTCGTGCCTGCTGGAGGGGCACGGACAGCGAATCTTCTTCAGGATGTTACAGCGATCATAATAAATTTCCTTGGAGTTTTGCAGTCACTGTTGTTTAAGGAATCAGTTTGTGCTTTGAATTTGAGATCTATTAGGGCTGTCAACTTTTTATTTTCATTAATACATTACACAAAAAGGGAATGCTTTCACACCCTGGAAAGATCACTGCCTCGTATATCTTTGGGAACCCAGGAATCCTCAGTCATTTTCTTATCTCTGTTAACCTGAAAATCCCACAACTTATTTGAATATCTACTGATCAATTTTAACATAAACCTAAGACATAGAATTGTTAGAACGTGTTTCATTACTTAGAGTTTAATTTTTATAAGTTGCTAAAATCCAGTAGAAAACGTTACTGATTATTGTTACTATGAATACACAGTATTTTGGTGCAACTGAATTCACAAATTCAAACCATATTTCAGTTGGTTTGTCCATTTTAATGGGAACACTGTGATTTTCTGTTTTTTTAAATGATTTTCTAATGCCGATCTTTGTTTTAATGCTTCATCATCTATCGAATTTTAGCAAAAAATAAGAAAAAGAAAAAGAAAAGAAAAATTCAGAGGTGAATAGGATAAATGTGATACGAGTCGGATTATTTGCACTTAAAGTTCATATCTGCTTAAAGGCAAGTTCGTCGTGTGGTCGGCCCATTTAGTTCTAAATAACGAAATTGATAATTAAAAATTAATCACAAGCAAAAGCATGCTTTGAATATATCCCGTGTGGTCTAGTGGCTAGGATACGCGGCTCTCACCCGCGAGGCCCGGGTTCGATTCCCGGCACGGGAAAGTTTTGGGAATGACTCAGTTGTGACGATATCATGTAGTCCAAGAACAGATATTACATACAAAGATTTCAACACAGTGGCATGGAAGTATTCTCCATCTGACCAATGTGAAGCGTACCAGGAAGGGACGAATGAGATACATATGGATCTGTTACACTTCATTACTGCCCTGTCTTCCCAACCTGATTTATTTCAGTATTTAACCCATATGCAAACAATACAATGCAGCCATGACGGAAATAGATACAACAGTACTTATCAAAAGCCACTAAATGGCGATATTTATGCTTATTACAATGACTGTGTCTTGATATATAATCAGTGAGTGTGTTAAGTATCTCAGATCGGATGGGAGCTAGGGTACGCCAGCACCAGTATTGCCAATTCTCTCCATGAAAAGTCACATTTCCAAAAGAAACTAAAAAGTCGCTTAAAGAGTGCCCTTAAAAGAAAAACATTCATTGAAGTGAAACGGAATTTTAACTAATAACACGATTACTTATTGCACAAACTTACCATAAAACCTACTTAATAGTATTTTATCCTTCAACTCACTTCCTCCTTATCTGCAATTGTAAGACTGGAATTAGAAGCTCGGGAACATGCATTTGAAGTCACGAAATTCATAGTCATAACATTGCCCTTGATGCCAAACCCCATGCTTCATGACCAAGATGGTTTTATGCTGTTAACATTATTTCTTATCAACAGTTTAGAATTTTCGGTATTTGGCATTAGAGTGTGGCATTGGAAATACTGTAATGATAATTCCACAATATGGGTTTCCACTATAGCATCCTTGTAATCTGATATTTCTGACCAGAGCTGAAGTGCATGACCTTAAAGGAATAGTTAAATGGCCAATAACCTGGTCCGTGCTGAGCCACAAGCAGTGTGACCTTCAAATTCTTATATTGTTATTATTTTTTAATATATTAACAATATTATTATCATTATTATTAATATTATTGTTATTATTATTTTACGTCAGTGGATATTTTCAAATAGAATGATCATCTGTCCACAAGCTAAACGCTATCACTTTGTTTTTGACCAGCTGTCATTTGATACCTATATTTGCTTTTTACTATTTAAACACGTTATGTTCTTAGGTTGTTTTGATTGGATTTGGCTGTTTTCAAAACCATCTTTTTCCTCAAATTAATTAGTAAATCGGAGTACTCTAAAACAGTGATTCGCAATCTCTTCTCTTCTATGGCATCTAACCAACATAAAATAATCTCCTTAGCCCAGTCCTGTGTCTGTCATCTTTTCAGATTCAGCTATTACAGATTATGAAAACTGTAATGGTGTCAACAACTATAGAACAAGAACACATTTTGGAAAGATTCCAATTTATTGATATGTGAGATGCACGGTAATGTGAGTGAGACAAAATCCAGTTTAATTCGTCGTAATTTTCATACTGCTTCATGGCCCTCCTAGGAAATAAATGAGAACTCCTACTCTAGAAACAGGGGGTGAGTTGCCAGTTTTTCCTTTTTTGAGATTGGAGGAGGTATTGGTATATTGCTTTGCCTACTCAGGGGGGAGTAATGAATGACCTTTGACTACAGGATGATTCACACGGAAGCCACCCGAAAACCTTCCCGTGCCGGGAATCGAACCCGGGCCTCGCGGGTGAGAGCCGCGTATCCTAGCCACTAGACCACACGGGATGTATAGGACATTCATCATTACAATTTCTTTATTAAAGTCAATTTTGTTTCGAGTTAGAATAGAAGGTATCTTTTATAGTATCCCAAAATCTCTAACAATTTATAAAAAAATTAATGTTGTATTATGCTTCCTACAAAACATGATACTATAAAGTGAATAGAACACCATTAAAGAACTTAGTATAATGCTATAGCTTTTAATTCCAAGCAAAAGAAAAAAGAAAACAAAAAATATGTCGCGTCAACATGAAGACAAAGAGCGGCGAATACCTTGTGGGATTAAAAAAGTTTAAAAATCTAACAATAAATAATGCATTTTATTAAGTAAACCTAAATAACAATAAATGTGTTAACAATCAAAGCATAAATATCAATCTTTAAAAGTATGAAATTGTTGCAATGCACTCCAGTGTATATGG
>NC_091581.1:28092510-28100010 GCF_042767895.1 Penaeus vannamei
AACCCTTCTATTTTATTCGGGGCAACAGCTGTGTTGTCCAGGACTGGTTTCGTGAACACCATGGCATCAATGTAGTAAACAAATATAAATGATATTGAATTATACAATGAAGTCATTATCCCGTGTGGTCTAGTGGCTAGGATACGCGGCTCTCACCCGCGAGGCCCGGGTTCGATTCCCGGCACGGGAAGGTTTTCTAGATGGTTGCCAATATGTGGCCGATAATAGCGACGGCGTTCAATAAAGGAATTATGTAAGTTTAATTTGAGGAAGCTTTAGACAACATTCTGGGAACAGATGGCAAAATTGAAGTGAAGGAAAATCATGCCTTCTTAATATGTATATTTCAAACGGCATATTCTTCTTAAGGTATTGATCAGATGTAACATACAAAATTTATTCAAATTTGAGGTTATTTCGTAAACTCGTTTTGACCCAGAGTGGATTAAAAAAAATCTTATTAATTAGCCTGATCAAGTGCAGAAAAAGTCGCTTTATTCTGTATGAGAGAAAATATCTGAAATTTGAAATTTGTATTAGGTTTATAAAGGGAGAAAAAGATGTTCATAGTTACCAAAGTAGCATCAATAGAAATAGCAAATCCATAATCCATAATGTATCTTCAGAATAGAAGAATAATTTCTGAAAAAAATAAAAACGTTTATGCAGTGTAAGATGGCAGATGAATGTCCTGAACACAAACCCAAACCCACATATATATTTGAGCGTTTTTCGATAATACATATTGCAAAAATAAACCAGTTGCATCAGCTGCCACAAGTTTGCTAAACATGTAGTAGGTATCAAAACTTTTATATTCTGCAAGTCATAGAATTAAGCCGTGGCACTGTGTAACGATACTGGCACGTGGCACTGGTTTCAAAATTTACCCCGAGTGAGGTTCGAACTCACGACCTTGAGATCATGACAAAAGAGAGAGAGAGAGAGAGAGAGAGAGAGAGAGAGAGAGAGAGAGAGAGAGAGAGAGAGAGAGAGAGAAAGAGAGGGAGAGAGAGAGAGAGAGAGAGAGAGAGAGAGGGGAAAAAAATATATATATATATATATATAAAGAGAGAGAGTTGAGTTGAATATTATTTATATTCTATTTCTGAGATAGTTGATTAACTACCAAGTATGAGTCCTTTGAAAGGCGAACAAAGGCAGTTAGGTTATGAATGAAACCTTTACTATAAGTGAAACTTTGTGGAATTTTCCGTAGAGTTATTCAAATACAATTTAGGGTACTAGCTCTCTCCCACTGAATCAATAATGACTGATATTATTTCCAATTTTTTGGGTATGAAGTTAAAAGTTTTCAAATCGTTGATTCTTTCCCTGTTCTTTAAGGTGTCATGAACAGGCAATGGTTGGTAATAAGTGCACTTTTATCAGTTTCTTGTCTTTAATTTCACATTAGATATTTAATGGTACAAGTACAGAACTAGGATATTTCATTCTGATATAATGATTAAATGAAATAATTTGAGCTACAAAATTAATTCCTGGGTATTGTTTGGTCAAACTTACATATTGAATTATATTGGGTTTAAACCTCCTGTATGTTCTCGCAAAAATATTTTTAAATATCAGTAAATAAGAAATGTTACAATCCCTTACTAGGACCTCAGCTATAATCACAAAGTGACGACTTTAGATGGGTTACAATAACAATATCGTGAACGGTCTCAAAACTTTAGCGTATGTTCAATGGAGAAATGAGAATATTACCTAGATTTAAAAATCAAATCAGTGACAATTATCAACAGTATCCCGTGTGGTCTAGTGGCTAGGATACGCGGCTCTCACCCGCGAGGCCCGGGTTCGATTCCCGGCACGGGAAAGTTTTCCAGGTAGCTTAAATATGATGCGAACTGACATATTTCGACATAAACCTGTTTACCGTGAGACCGGTTCTAACAGACGAGAAAAGTTACATACTGTGGGCCTTTTCCACAGCAATAACAGGAATTAGAAACTGTCCATTCTCTACCAAATACATGCAGGAAAAAGTAAGTTTAATGTTTGTTTCATATTGAACGCGAGCAAAGGAAACAGCAGTTGAGATGACAGATAATTTTTAATAAACAGTTATTAATGGATAGGCTTAGCCTAGGTTTACACTTGTTCCCGGCGGTCACGGCAACCGCATTTCAGGCCACCGTGGACAAAACGTCACAGTACGTAGTAGACCTTATCAAAACGTGGAAGCAATCCGTAATGTAACGGGCAGCAAGTATATTGCGTTTAGTGCCCGTTTTGTCAAAGTTTGCCAAGTTTTGTTACGGTTCTCTCGGCTAGCTAGGGCGTATGTGGTATCCGTTTCATCGCGCCTAGTCTCTGCGGGTCCCGGCGTGGGATGCTTAAAGGTCACGGCGCACTGCGTTCTACTACGGTTTGCTAAGGACGAGCCTGGATATATACACAGATCATTACATACATATACATACTTATGTATATGCACATAGGTATATATTTATATATTCATATTTATACATACATACATATATGCATGTGTATACATATATACACACACACTGGTGTGTGTGTGTGTGTGTGTGTGTGTGTATATATAATAAATATATATATATATATATATATATATATATATATATATATATATATATATCAATACACAAATGCTCTCTCAACACACAATATATAACATATAATATATATATATATATATATATATATATATATATATATATATATATATATATATATATATAAAGTATGTGTGTGTGTGTATGTGTCTACATATATGTATATATATCATATATACATATATATACATATATATTTCATATATACATACATATATACATACACACATACTTATGTGTATATATGTATATACATACATGTATATATTTATATATTACAGTGAACCCTCGCTATAACGCGGTTCACCTTTCACGTTCTCGCTGCTTCACGAGTTTGCATTGTGCATTGTGTTCTGCATTCTGATTGGCTAAACAGTCTCTCCGCTTCTTCTCTACCTGTGTGTCAATAACGTTACGGTTTAATATGTACGTAAAACAGCTTGCCAAATTTAAGTTTGCAAATTTTCTCTAAAACCTATGAAGCATTCAGTTCGTATTGATGATTAAAATTATTATTTTACAGTACAGTAGTTATTTGTAAAAACCGTTTATACAGTACTATTATTTGTCAAACAGATGCTTGGGCCTGTAAAAAGGTTTTGTTTTTTGGTTTCAGTGTATTGTAATTTCATTGTATAATAATTGTAAAAAAAAAATAAAGGTTACTACTTCACGGATTTCGCCTATCACGGGTTCTTTTTGGAACGTAACCCCCGCGAAAAACGAGGGTTCACTGTACATATATTTACATATACATATATATATATATATATATACATATATATATATATATACATATATATATATATACATATATATATATATATATATATATGTGTGTGTGTGTGTGTGTGTGTGTGTGTGTGTGTGTGTGTGTGTGTGTGTGTGTGCACAAACATATGCACACGCACACAAATGCAAACACACACACACACACACACACACACACACACACACACACACACACACACACACACATATATATATATATATATATATATATATATATATATATATATATATATATAATTGAGGTAGTTGGACTTCCAGACGGGAAGCGGAGCATAAACAAGAATCTCAGAACTAGCGTCGTCACCAGGATCATCATTGGTCAGGAACGCAACAAAAATGTCGTCCTTCTTATTCTCCTTTAATGAAAATTCTTCTTTAATGATCATATATATATATATATATATATATATATATATATACATATATACATATGCACACCCAAGCCGGGCATCCTTGATTAAGTAGTTAAGGCAAGAAATTATCCAAATCGGCACACGAGGTGAGGATTTTGCACACCAGTTTGGCTGCACACATTCCCTTTCTATTTTTTTGCCCCACTATACACTGTTCGTTTTTAAAAATAATATAATCAATTTAATCTTTATTACATTATTTCCTTTAACATAGGAAGCCCTTAGCCTGGAGCTCCCTGCCGCTCATGGAAACATTCACAAATGAAAACTTTCAACATATGCCTATTTATACATATATGTACAAAATACATTTATAAACACATACATACATCTGTATTTGTATATATATGCATAGACCACTTTGCGTATATTTATATACATGTACACATACACACACACACACACACACACACACATATATATATATATATATACATTGTGTATGTGTGACAGACACTCATGTATAAATATAAAGAAACAATATTCATTTCTAAGAAATATATCCCGTGTGGTCTAGTGGCTAGGATACGCGGCTCTCACCCGCGAGGCCCGGGTTCGATTCCCGGCACGGGAAGATTTTCCGCTACAACCTGGTAATTGCTGCAAACACTGGTAACAATAATTACGGAACAGTGATAGAGACATGTTCAACGCCAGGGCCCGTTTCCAAGATAAGCTTCAGAGGCCGACACCGACTCTGGTCCTCAAAATATTCCCGTGCACGGACAGTACCATAGGATGCGAAAGTAATTCTAGAAAATGTGCAGAATCATTTTCTTACTACCCCCTTCGATCTTTGAGGGATGCATGGGGCACTGGGGGTCATAAGGAGATGGGGGCCACACAAAGGTCCCTAAGTCAAAATTCACGATATCAAAATGTGCCAAACTCCAGCCACCAATATTAGGGGATCCCGTGAGAAACCGGGCATTGTTTTGAAACAGTGGGATATGAGCGAAATGGTTCATAACAAAGAAAATACACGTAAAACTAATCAACCTGGGCCCAGAATCGTGTCAGAAAAAAAATCGCTCATGGAAGCTTCAACCAGGCGTTCCATGAACAAATGAATGAATCATCCCAAATGCACAAATTACACAAAAAGATGGCCAAATGCACAAAAATCCCTATCGCCTAGTTTCCCTAGTCTGGGGCTCCACTTCCGGACCCCCTGCCGATCGTAATTTTTCCCTCCCAAACATAGTGCTCACTTACTGACAGATTTTTGCCCTGTACCCTGCCTAACCTGGGAGCCAGATTTGCTAACATACTATCGTACGGCATCAAAGAGCTAGCAGCAGCCGTCACGTTTACCAGTGATGGTAAAGAGGGATTCACCAGGGCTCTGGGAAAGTACCAATCAGCGAATGCTCTCCTTGATTTCCTATTTTACAGCCAATTACATAGCCGCGATTTTTTAATAGCATCAGCAATTATGACATTAAATGTGCAGGAGATAAATAGTAATAGTGAATAAAATTTGTTTATCATCCTTCATGCATGGCTATTTGTCGTCAAAAATAGGAAGCTTTACAAATATTGTTACGTTATTCCATTACCCCTTTATCGTTAGCCAAGGAAGCATTCCATGTACTATTTATACTTACTGTACGCCAATGGTAATCTGCGTGGACATGGTTCTAGCTAGTTTAGATATAAACTTGCATTTTATCGCCATACCTGTTACAAGATATATTTGTCATCATTCTTATCGCAAGTTATAAAAACAAAACAAAAACCTGATTTTCGGACGACATAACTAGTGCCCTGACCAGTGGTAAATTTACCATTGTAATTCCTATGATAAGTTTACTGGCTTTACCATTGTACATGTGTCAGTGAAGTGAATCCGGCCCCTTGAGACTTTGCAACGACCCCCCCCCCCCACCTGATCGCCGATTTTCCCTTGCTGTGGCCACTACCACCGAACCACCTTCTGATTGCCGTATTTCCCTCCCGTTCGCCGTGTTTTCCTAGCCGGGGGATCCGCTCCTGTTCCCCTTGCCAACAGCCACATTTCCTATAGCTTTATCTAGTAGAGTGAACCCTCGTTTTTCGCGGGGGTTACGTTCCAAAAAGAACCCGTGATAGGCGAAATCCGTGAAGTAGTAACCTTTATTTTTTTACAATTATTATTCAATGAAATTACAATACATTAAAACCAAATAACAAAACCTTTTTACAGGCCCAAACATTTGTTTAACAAATAAAAGTACTGTATAAACGTTTTTTACAAATAACTACTGTACTGTAAAATAATAATTTTAATCATCAATACGAAGTGAAGGCTTCATGGGTTTTGGAGAAAATTTGCAAACTTAAATTTGGCAAGCTGTTTTACGTACATGTACATATTAAACCGTAACGTTAGTGACACACAGGTAGAGAAGAAGCTGAGAGACTCTTTAGCCAATCAGAATGCAGAACACAATGCGCAATGCAAATCCGTGAAGCAGCGAGAACGTGAAAGGTGAACCGCGTTATAGCGAGGGTTCACTGTACAATATTCAGTTCATCTTAAAATGTAAAATGGGCTTACCTTTTGGCGAAGGGCAACGGCGTGCTTTGGTAGTTCGGAGGGAGACGAACCTCTATTTTCCTTCCGGTATGTGCAGCTGGTCAATGTACTTCTTATGATTAAATATTAATCCTCACATTATAAAAAATGACATTAACAGTTTATTTCACCGGACAGTTGTGAAAGAAATCAGAAAAAACACGTTAACACTGTGAAGGCTGTCACCCTTGGACTTTTTCCGCATTATTCTTCCGCTGACACCACAGAAATCGTAGTCGTTTTAGCTCGCGCAGTCACACTAACGATGAGAACCACGAAAATTTTTTATACATAGCAAGATGGGTTCAACCCCCGCACAGGCTCTGATGATGACGGACGCTATTCAGGTTATGTAGCGACATTTTAATGCGAAACAACGAATGGATAATGTTAAATAAGAGCGTATTCTCGCTACTCTCATCTAGTCAGCTGACGGGGGAACGTGGACACAAATGTAAACAAACAGGCGAGTAGCTAGTTACCAACTTTTATCTGTTTTTATTAAATATAAGAGAGAATTTTGCCAAATTCTAAATATTATTTACTATTTAAACTGTCTTTTTGAATCGTTTCATAGTATGCATAGATTTTTTTTTGCAGTACTATAACGATTATCTATTATAGCTTATGATTTGAACCAAAAAGCCAACAAAAAATTTGCCAGCGAAAACGATAATTGCGGTAGCAAGAAAAACAAAAACAAAACACGGAAGCGTGAAAGAACCACGGAAATAGTGCTAGCGTGACACCCCCTTAAGCAAACTTTACATCCCAAGGAAATGAGTACTCTGATTCTAGCCGCCTTAATTGCCTCGCATTTACTTTACATTAATATTTAGGAGACATTTCTCTAGGCCAATGGATCTTTATCTTTTTCGTATTTTTAGTTTAAAAAAAAGTGGAAGGTCAAAAGCAACTTCTCAAACGCAAAATATTATGAAAGTAGAAAGATAAACATGAATCAATAAGTTTCGTCGCTTTGGATTCGAACGTGTTGTGAGGAGGATTCGAAACGGCCTATTCGCACGAAATTCTGATGGACATTTCTTATCAACGTACCCTTTCCTTTCTTAGTTAGGATGCAAATCACTCCGAATTTCGGTTATCTGACATCCTGATTACGACAACAAAAGTG
>NC_091581.1:28102510-28105010 GCF_042767895.1 Penaeus vannamei
CACCACATTATCTGTCTTCTACTGTCTCGCAGATACATGGGCTCCGATCCCTTACTCGGATAATGGTGACCTACCGCTATTCAGGTAATCAAGTAGCTATACACTACCAAACTTAATGAAAGATAAATTTCTTGATTGTGAGAAGTCCTTGAGGAGTCGAGGTATCCGCGACAGAAAATTTAGCTCACACACGCCATCCTGATCTCGGTCACAGAGTGTCTCAGGGCAGCTATCCACCGCTTCCTTATTTCTGGCCTGTAAACATCAGGAAAAGCGAAAACTGACGCTTCCACCAGCTTGTCATTTTATTTTCTGTTATGGTAATTTGTACCCTGAACGGCAGCCAATTTCAACACGTCTACATGAAAAAAACACTAATTTAAAAGAGCGTTTTCATAGACTTTTGTATCTGAATTACAATTAACCTAGGAGTGTAATAGGTACGAATTCATTGTATCACAGTTAAATGTACAGGATAAGGACAAAAAAAAAACAAAAACAAAAAAAAACATGCTTATGAAGTCCAATGCTTAGGCCTTTCCATTTGACCGTTAGAGCCGTTATGAAAACCCCACTAAAGACATGCGAGTGTAAACAGTCCAAGATTACGGGAGTTTACTACATTATTAGTTAAAACAATTCACGCTAATTGTCGTAGGTTCTTGAACATGGGTATTACAGGTAATTTGTGTTTAACTATAATCTCCTTATAGAAAATCCCGTGTGGTCTAGTGGCTAGGATACGCGGCTCTCACCCGCGAGGCCCGGGTTCGATTCCCGGCACGGGAAACTTTTCTTCGGGGAGCCTTCCATCCTAACTGATCGTCTTTAATCAAAGGTACGCAGCAGTCACTGACAGCCACGCCTTGCCCAATGAAAGGTCATGATACTCGTCCACAGGAGGAAAGGGGCAGCCGAGAGACAGATTTAGAGAGGGGGAGGGATGCAACAAGGGTAAGCTAAGTATATCTATCTATCTATCTACATAGACAAACGTGTGTGCGCGCTCAGACCATAAACTGCATAGATAAAATCCGCAGCAAGCAGCTACAGACACTATACGACTTTCATATATTCCATATATCGAATGGATATTTCTTACCTTATGATGAATTTAATTAATCGTTTTCTTGTCCTTATTAGTACAATTATTATTACAAATACTGCAATTACAACTGTCTTCGTTAAAATTTTATGATGAATATTTTCATAATTATTAACACCAGTGGTTGCTGGGTTTGATGTTTTCAACACAACACATTCATATAGCTCTAGCTGTGTATAGTAGGCTGTGAAATTCCTGATTTATAACAAGAAAAGCTTATATGTTAAAAAGCTTCTTCACACACACACACACGCACACACACACACACACACACACACACACACACACACACACACACATACATACATATTAGAGCTGCTTCCAAGTGAAATTCAGTAGATTTGGCACACATGCTATGTCACTATTAATAAAGCTAATAATGACAGCAATAATGATCTTATGAGTAAGGGGGGTAATGATAAGAACTTAAATGATACTGATAAAAACAGCACAAGTAATTATGATAGTAAAAACAACAATAACCAAACGAGATACCCAAATATACCAAGAAAAGTAAAAAATGTAGTAATAGTAATGAATGCAAGAACAATGTGTATAGAATGGATAAAAAAAGAATAACAATAAAGAATAACAACAACAAAAAAAAAATAAAAAAGTTAATTAAAAAAATTAACAATGAATCGTAATCTTGACGAGCATTAGAACATTTCAAAGACCTTTCCGCTGCTCATTTGCATAGACGATCAACTATGGGTGACGAATCGCTATATAGACCTTCTAATTAAGCGCAATCTTGCAAAAAAAAAAGAAAAAAAAAGTGATCCGGATTTTTCTCGTCCATAATGGTCCGTTCTTTACAAATTGGAAGCTCAAGCCTTATCGACCTTTCTTATACCTTTATCCGTACTACAGCAGGTGCAGCGACGGGGTGGGGTGGGGGGAAGGGGAGGGGGAGGGGTCAAGAAAGAAAGGACGAGATCTAAAAAGGCACCGTTCGCTGTAGTGCCACTTCCCTGCGTCCCCTTTCCTACGTAGAGGCCCTTGCAATTATCCACTGTGCAACCCCCAGGTACCTTCAACTACTGCTGTGGCTTCTGGTGTAAGATTTTCATCCGTCTACAGCAAGGATATTGGTGTAAATTGACTTTTTTGTGTATATTTTGTAGTTCTTTTTTCTGTAATAGTGATATTTGGCCTTTTTTTAGGGGCACAGATTTTCCAAATGATACAAGAAAGTAAGAATGAAAGTATATCGCAAGTACGAACCGAGTGATCGCAGGAAATTCTTTATTGGGGATTTTTGGGTAACAACATATACATAGGCTTCCTTCAAATGTAATGTGTACATATGTTAGTAGATGTGAATTTAGGAGTGATATTTGAAAAATGTACAGAAGGATACCACGAATATACTAACAGTATTATGAAATCGTC
>NC_091581.1:28125010-28127510 GCF_042767895.1 Penaeus vannamei
ACTCAAGGAGATGTCATGGCATCTGTTTTGATGACTGTTCAATGAAAATATAACCATTAAAATCATTATTTTCCATCCTTTTTTAAAACTCAAGTGACCAAAAGCATCCGTAACCTTGATGACGTCATCAAAATAAACCCCATGTGCTTTATTCCAAATATAGAATCAGACGCCATGACACCTCCTCGAGTCGCTACTGATCTAGCCTTTCCCACGAACCTTCCTAAAAGTATGAAACGCCAAAAAAACAAAACAAAACAAAATGGCCGTTTGTGTATTCCCGTTCTGGCCAGGTGAGGTGCGTGTTTACCTGGAGTGAGTGGCGGTAGTTTACCTCTAATGATTTAATGAGCAATGAAAGCTTATCTGGCAGAGGGACCGAGTGGCAAATATTAACATATGCCAAGTTACCGAGTAGCAAATGTTTACGTGTCGTTAAACATCAAATGTTTAGAGTTTGAGTCTTCGGAGTGGAAAGAGGTTTAGGAAAGGGGGTTGGCTTGCTACTTTCGAGGGTCTGAGGTTGCTGGCGCCGGACTTTGCGTCGTAAAGGTGTAACTTGACTAGTGTATACTGTGTATATCATTACTATTACTAAAGGTGGAACTTAACTAGAATATACTGGGTATACTATTACTATTAATAAAAGTGTAACTGAACTAGTATATACTGGGTATACTATTACTATTAATAAAAGGTGGAATCTTAAATTAGTAAATATACTGGGTATCACTATTACTATTACTAAAGATGGAACTTAACTAGTATATACTGGGTATACTATAACTATTAATAAAAGTGTAACTTGACTAGTGTATACTGTGTATATCATTACTATTACTAAAGATGGAACTTAACTAGTATATACTGGGTATACTATTACTATTAATAAAAGTGTAACTGAACTAGTATATACTGGGTATACTATTACTATTAATAAAAGTGTAACTGAATTAGTATATACTGGGTATACTATTACTATTAATAAAAGTGTAACTGAACTAGTATATACTGGGTATACTATTACTATTAATAAAGGTGTAACTTGACTAGTGTATACTGTGTATATTATTACTATTACTAAAGGTGGAACTTAACTAGAATATACTGTGTATATCATTACTATTACTAAAGATGGAACTTAACTAGTATATACTGGGTATACTATTACTATTAATAAAAGTGTAACTGAATTAGTATAAACTGGGTATACTATTACTATTAATAAAAGTGTAACTGAACTAGTATATACTGGGTATACTATTACTATTAATAAAAGTGTAACTGAACTAGTATATACTGGGTATACTATTACTATTAATAAAAGTGTAACTTGACTAGTATATACTGGGTATACTATTACTATTAATAAAAGTGTAACTGAACTAGTATATACTGGGTATACTATTACTATTAATAAAAGTGTAACTGAACTAGTATATACTGGGTATACTATTACTATTGCAGAGACATAACTAGACATGCATATACTGGGTATACTATTATTATTAATAAAAGTGTAACTGAACTAGTATATACTGGGTATACTATTACTATTACTTAAGGTGGAACTTAACTAGAATATACTGGGTATACTATTACTATTAATAAAAGTGTAACTGAACTAGTATATACTGGGTATACTATTACTATTAATAAAAGTGTAACTGAACTAGTATATACTGGGTATACTATTACTATTAATAAAAGTGTAACTGAACTAGTATATACTGGGTATACTATTACTATTAATAAAAGTGTAACTGAACTAGTATGTATATCAGGGGCAGTACCTATTACTATTAATAAAAGTGTAACTGAACTGAAGGTGACATACTGGGTATTACTATTACTATTAATAAAAGTGTAACTGAACTAGTATATACTGGGTATACGTGACTATTCTTAGGTGGAACGCTGAATATACTGGGTATACTAAAAGATTAATAAAAGTGTAACTGAACTAGTATATACTGGGTATACTATTACTATTAATAAAAGTGTAACTGAACTAGTATATACTGGGTATACTATTACTATTAATAAAAGTGTAACTGAACTAGTATATACTGGGTATACTATTACTATTACTAAAGGTATAACTAGACTTGTATATACTGTGTATACTATTACTATTACTAAAGGTGTAACGACGTATATACTGTGCATATGTCGGTGACAATATCAAAATAGAGTGAAATTTAAGGATTTGAAAAGGTGTTTGTGGTTTTCTGGATGACAGTGATAAGGAGAGTAATAATGGTAATAATATTCATTATCATCATCATCATAATTATCATAATAATGATAATGATCATGCTAATGATAATAATAACAATAATGATGATTATAATAAAATACAATAACCAATGACAAAGACAACGGTGATAATGAAAATTATCATTATTATTGGTATTATTATTATCATCATTGTCATTATTATCAGCAGAATTATCATAATTACCATTACTAGTGTTATGATTATGATTATGGTTACAAT
>NC_091581.1:28132510-28135010 GCF_042767895.1 Penaeus vannamei
ATCATCAATTTATCAGCTTTTCATCACATTTTTTCTGTTTTTGTTGTTTTCTTCAGCCAAAATTTGCCCTCTCATTTTTTTCTCCCAGTCTTCAATCGTTTTATTGTTATTTTCTATATACCTGTCATGTCTTTTGAATGTGTTTGTGTGTGTGTATCTGAGCGTGCGTTCGTGTGTGTGTGTGTGTGTGTGTGTGTGTGTGTGTGTGTGTCTGTGTGTGCGCGTTTGTGTGTGCGTGTGCCCGCGCGTGCATTTTATACGTGATGCTTATATATGCCGTATCCTTCAGTCCCTTGAGAAGTCCCAGAGAAAAGCACGGCCTGCGGGAAGCCACCCCACCCTCCCCCCTTCCCCTCCCGTCCCCTTTCCCCCTCCCCAGGCAAGGACGACCTGCCAGGCAAGCAACCTCATTAAGCTCCAATGACCATCGGAGGGGGAGGGGAAGGGGAGGGATGAGGGGGAGGGGAGGGATGAGGAGGATGCCCAAAGGGCCGTCATCTCTCTCTCCATTCTTGCTTTCTTTTGTAGGGATCGCCGCCCCACCCCCCTCCTTACCCTCTTCCCCTTCCCTCTCCCTCTCCCTCCCTTCGTCCCCTCGCCCTCCCCTCATCTCCTCTCTCCCTTCCTCTTCCACCTTGCCTTTACCCCCTTTCCCTCCCCTCTCCTTCCTCCTCAACCTTCATTTACCCCTCTTCCTTCCCCTTCCCCTTCCCTCTCCCCTCTCAAACAGACGATGCAACCCTCAGTACATGGAGGGGAAAAATTACCATCAAAGGACGCATTATGATGTACATTTACATACATTTGCTTTTAAAGTTCGCTTCTCTCTCATCAAGCCGGAGGAGGAGGAGGGGGGGGGGGAGTGAGGGGGAGAGAGGTGAGAGGGGAGAGGGGGGGAGAGGAAGAGGGGTAAGGGAGAGGGGAGAGGGGGAGGGGGAGTGAGGGGAGAGGGAGAGAGGGGGAGAGGAAGCCAGAGGAGAAGGAGGGAGGGAGGGAGGGGTAGTGAGGGGAGAGGGAGAGGGGTAAGGGAGAGGGGGGAGGGGAGAGAGGGGAGAGAGGGAGAGGGGGAGATGAAGGCACGGTTCGCTCTCGGCTTTTTATCTTCTTTGCTTGCTTAATAAACACGCCGAGAATAGCGCCAGGTAGAGATATCTGTTTTTATCATTATCGTTTTATTATCGTATTATGAGTTTCATAATTATTCTCTCTCTCTCTCTCTCTCTCTCTCTCTCTCTCTCTCTCTCTCTCTCTCTCTCTCTCTATATATATATATATATATATATATATATATATATATATATACATATATATATGTTTGTATATATATCTATATCTATATCTATATCTATATATATATATATATATATATATATATATATATATATATATATATATATATGTGTGTGTGTGTGTGTGTGTGTGTGTGTGTGTGTGTGTGTGTGTGTGTGTGTGTGTGTATGTGTGTGTGTGTGTGTGTGTGTGTGTGTGTGTGTGTGTGTGTGTGTGTGTGTGTGTGTGTATGTGTATGTGTGTGTGTATACAGAGATTTTCTTTTTTTTCCATGCTTATCAATATTATTTACATGCCCACTCTCCTAATCATCACAGGCCTGCTAATGCTTAAAATAGAGTAATGCTAATGACAAATACAAATATAAACCATCGACCTTTTCGCTGTCCGACAGGAAACGCGAAACCGACAGATCATAATTCGGTAAAATGAGTAATTTTCATTAAGGCCTTTTTAGATGATCAGCATCTCGATTATTATGGCATCTATTATCATTTTGATGTTTATTCAAGCTATTACCGGCCTAGAAACACCAGTAAGAGCATTTCATTTGCGTGTGTTATTGGCTTGCATTATGTTGCTTTCCCTGACAATAGCGATTACTTTGGAAACTGCAAGTCACCTTCGCTGGCTCTGAGGTCTATGATCAGTATTTTCCATTGCAGTTTTAGGAGTTGGCAGTCATTATCATTGTTGTCATTATTGCTATTATTCTCTTCTCATTTTATCGTCCTTTCATTATCTTTTAGATTTCACCAATTCTCGTTCCAAATACTTTTACTATGGCTGTTTTGCATACAGTCTTCCCCTTGTTCAGTTTTTGTTTTTCTTTCTGTCTTCAATTTCTTTTCATTGTTATTTTCTATCCATATATCATATAATTTATTGTCTTATTTATCTTTTTCTGTTTGTGTCACGTCTGTTTATCAGTCTTTGCCGTTTCTCTCTTCGTTTATTCAATCATTCTTCCTTAATCAACCGATTATTTTAATGTAAATTGCGTGAAGGGGCGGGAGGAGTGGGGAGTGGAGTGACGAGGAGGCCAAGAGGGGAAGGGGAGGGGGAGTGAATCGAAGGGGGGAGGGGGTGAATAATGGGAGAGAGGAGTAGTTACGTGAGGGAGTGAGAAGGAGGCAGCGAGAGAGAGTGAGAAAATAGAGCAGGTTTGAGGAAGGGATTCGCGACCCATATTCAAGTGGACATGGGATCT
>NC_091581.1:28150010-28152510 GCF_042767895.1 Penaeus vannamei
TGGAATTTATGATGATTATCAATGGTATATCAACCATTTATCTAATTGCAGTTATCATCAACCTTATCATTATCGTCATTATTATTTACGTCTGTCCGGATTTTATGATGGTTATCAATGTTATATAAACCATTTATATAATTGCAGTTATCATCAACTTCATCATTATCGTCATTATTATTTACGTCTGTTTGGATTTTATGATGATTATCAATGGTATATCAATCATTTATATAATTGCAGTTATCATCAACGCTATTATCATTATCGTCATTATTATTTACGTTTGTCTGGATTTTATGATGATTATCAATGTTATATCAACCATTTATCTAATTGCAGTTATCATCGCTATTATCATCATTATCGTCAGTATTATTTACGTTTGCCTGGAATTTATGATCATTAACAATGTTATACTACCAATTTATCTAATTACATTTGTTGATACATTATCATCAACGCTATTATTATCGTTATCATCATTATCATTTACATTTGTCTGGAATTCGTGACCATTAGCAATGTTATATCAGTCAGTTAATCACACCACAATTATCAACATGAGCGCCTTTATTATCATTATCGTCGTTATTATTTTTGCTGACATTACATCCTTACCATCATCATCACCGTTCGCCTGTCTCCTCTCTTCATTATCATCATAATAATCACTGATATCATGGTGCTTATTATGAAATCTACTTTAGTTGTTTTTTTTATAGAACTTGAATACTGAAAACAAATTAAGAAATTTTTACTGAGCAACTAAATGATAATCTTTGTACAAAATAGGCGTTAGATGGAAGAGGAAATAGAAGGGGAAGGAAGGGAGGGGAGAGGTGGGGAGAGGAGGGGAGGGAAGAGGAGGGGGGGGGGGGGAGAAGAGGGGATGGAAGAGGAAGGGAGGGATGGGGAAGGGAGGGAGAGAAGACCAGAGGAGGAGAAAAGAAAGGAGAAGATGGGAAGGGAGGGGAGGAAAGAGGAGGAGAGAGGAGGAGGGAGGAGGTGAGGAAGGAGAAAGGGGGGAGGGGAAGGAAAGGGGAGGAAAGGAAAGAGGAGGGAAAACCAGAGGAGGGAGGGGGAGGGAAGGGGAGGGGATGGGAGAGAAGAGGAGAGAAGAGGGGCGATGAGAGGAGAAGAAAAGAGAAGTAATAATAATCTATATATTCTTAATCAGATTTATTTAGACTGAAGGACATAATTCATAATCCGATTTATAATTCACAAAAGAAAAGAGAGAAAAACCCAACTTGCGGATTGAAAGAGGATTTGTGTGCGTGTGTGTGTGTGTGTGTCCGTGCGTGAGCGTGCGTGTGTGCCATATGCGTATGTGTGTGTGTGTGTGCGCGCGCGTGTGTGCATAAGCATGCGTATGTGTGTGTGTGTGTGTGTGTGTGTGTGTGTGTGTGTGTGTGTCCGTGCGTGAGCGTGCGTGTGTGCCATATGCGTATGTGTGTGTGTGTGTGTGCGCGCGTGTGTGCATAAGCATGCGTATGTGTGTGTGTGTGTGTGTGTGTACAAATGAGCGTGATTATACATACGTATGTGTGTACTTTCACGTGTGTTTACATGTATATTTATGAGTTAGAACGTGTTTATACGTGTACCTGTGTGTATCGTATATTTGTATGAGGATGCCGGATTTGTGAAGAAAATAATTAGCTTATAATCAGGCCTATTTATTGGTCATTAACGAGGCCTAAATCCTTCTGATTCATTATAGATGAAAAAGATGACATGAAGAACTATCAGCAGAAATTAGTAATTAGTAAATTGAGCCAATAATCTCGAAAAGTATTAAGAAGTAAAGATATATCTAATTTCGTTTTTTTGAAGGCTAAATTCTTCTATTTGGTAATCTAATCGTAATTATCGCTGAATGGACTTTTATCATATTATTTTCATTACCACTTTCGTTATGTATTATCGTTGCAACACTTTTTAAGATATTATCATTATCATCATTAAGATAATTAAATTTGCTAAAATTATCGCTATCGCTATTGTCATTATCGTTATCATAATGACATAAAGACTAATTAACGTTGTCATAATGACACAAATACTCTGTCATTATCGTTATCATATAATTATCATCTATTAAGAAATATTGCTATTTATATACGAATACTAAGTACTCTGTTTATAGTCCTGACGCTCTCAGCCAGTTAAAATGGAAGGATGTTGGTAAGTCGCCAAACATTTCCTGCAGCGGGAAATGCCACCCATTTCTGTCTCATCCGTCGGGCTCATCTCCCTTCCCCTCACGCCCTCACCCCTCACGCCCTCACTCCTCACGCCCTCACGCCCTTACGACCTTTCGCCCTCACCCCTCACTCCTCACCCTTACCCTCACGCCCTCACCCCTCACTCCTCACCCTCACGCCCTCACCCCCACGCCCTCACACCCTCACGTTCTCACGCCCTCACGCCCTCATGACCACTGCTATGTATTGGTAAGGATTGGCATTTCATTTTATGGTTTGTTTTAGGGTGA
>NC_091581.1:28167510-28175010 GCF_042767895.1 Penaeus vannamei
AATATCGTGTGTCGCTCAATTATCTTAACCTTACATGCTTTAAAGCCCTGTGGTACAAACTCTAATTTTCATATTTAAGTTACTTAAACCGATTTCTGTTTTTAAAGGTAGAATCTCGTTAATTTGAATATTTTTTATTGATTAAAAAAAGTAAGATTGCACAGTTATTATTGAATAACCGTGCCTTACAACGCATATCTAAACATATGTATAAAGCTATGAAATAAACATTAATTCTTCTAGGACAGCCTTCCTTATCCTTTTCTGGCTGTAGCTCGCTTGTACTCTGGTCTAGGCAATCTAGCACTCTCAAACTCTGGTTAAACTCTGATCTCTAGAAGGATAAAGGAAGATGAAGTACTTTTTGATCATTTATTGTGATAATTCCTTAAAACTAAAACCAAATGCTTCCATTGTTGAGAAAAGAAATAAGGACACCCGAGAAATGAGCACATACACACTGAAACATACACGGCTGGGTAATCAGATGGATCATTTACCACCATGTATTCAGCACTTCCCAGTCATTAGTTCAACTAATGACTTTCTTCTTACTTCCCACACATATGGGGTCTGCTGTTTCTTCTACAACTAGTACTTTGGGACTGAGTTTCTTTCTACTTGCTCACTCGGGGACTGCCTTCTCTTCCCCAACCTCCTTGGAGACTGCCTTTTCTTCCCAAAGTCACCTGAAGCGGTAATTACGAACGTTCTCATGTAGGTACCTCCTCGCCCTCAACTTATCTGGGATTGCTTATCTGCAACTCACGTGGGGACCGTCTTTTCTCCAACTAATGTAAGATTGATTTCTCTTCTCCAAATTCCACATACACTTCTTCCTAGCCTTATACTCATATTCATTGACTACCACTTTGACCCCCTCCTACCTGTTTGCCCTAAGATTGAACCTTGGAAGTACGTAAAGTAGAATACATCTTATTCACGTATATGACACAAACGAGGTCTGTATTGTTCTTGTAAAGGTTTGAATTGTTTCAATTTGTAGCAAGTGCTATTCATATAAATGTTAAAAGTATTGCTCGAAACCAGAGAAACTTCTGAGCTAGAAGTGTCCCAGCCACACCCGGTCTCCCTTACTGTTCCGTCATACTCCTGCATTCCCCTGAATTTGTTTCGCGCTTCTCCTATTATAGGAACTGCTTCACTTTCAAAATAGTTTCTGTGATACTTATTTTTAAGATTTTAATACTTGGAAGTTTCTTCAGGTTTTGTTTATTATTGGTAATAGGTCATCCTTTAGTTTCATATGTACACTGTACATAATTACATGTACGAGACTAGGGGCAGAATACATAGATCAATAACTACTGAGTACTCTAAATATATCAACAAAACATATAGACAATATCATTCTTCAATATAAGAAAATCAATATATTCCATGGCCTCGATGGCGCAGTAGGCAGCGCGTCAGTCTCATAATCTGAAGGTCGTGAGTTCGAGCCTCACTCGGGGCATACTTTTCATAACTGCCTTACGAAATAGGATAAAATGAATAAAGAAGCGTGCCTGATCGGCGGGCATACCGTTGACGAGTGAAATGCTCGGGTGTTATGAAAAGTTATGTTATAGAAATTATTTAGGGTAATTCTTAAATATTTTCTGAAATCTTGCTCATGACCATGTAGTTCCCGATGTGTCATGTGGTTCATAAACATTTCTTTTATTGAGCCAATCTTTACCATATATTCTCATATTCCACTCTGCCATGTGGGCAGTATTCACGGGGAAGCTTCAGACTTTGACCACCAATCACGCTGCCCGTTTTTATGGTACATATTATAATTTCTCATATGATTGATCTTTTCAAAATGGGCAAAAATATAATATTGAAAATAAAAATCAATAAAGATATAAAATAAAAATGTATAAATTTATTCAAATGAACCAGAGTGGTGTGATTTTCAACTTAACTGTCAGCGGGTCACACGGAGGTATTGCAATGATATTTTTTGATAATCATTTTACCATTGCACATATAACCTTCTGCTCTAGGTTGAACACTTTCCATTTACTAACGATTATGGACACAGACTCACATACATATGTATGCGCAGACGCATATATATGTATTCTTGATAATTTATTTTGTTGAGCCCTCAAAACTAAATGCTTTCGTTTATAGAAAAGAAATAGAGAAACCCGAGAAATGAGCATATACACACTGAAACATACACAGCTGGGTAAACAGCTGGATACTTTAACGCCATGTATTCAGCACTTCCTAGCATCTATATACACATATATAGATAGATCAGTAGATTGATTACACACACACACACACACACACACACACACACACACACACACACACACACACTCACACACAGATATATATATATATGTATATATATATATATATATATATATATATATATATATATATATATATATATATATATATATATATATCCACACACACAGACAACCCACCACGATTACAATCGAATTGAAACTCATTTCAGTAAGGACAGGTGAAGTTCGTTAAGGATTGATTAGGCTAGTTCACTGTGTTAATACTCACTTGAGGTTCAAGTGCTTAGAAAAATGCCTTAGAACAGTTTATGATATACCGTAGCTTTTTATTCGTCTCCCCATACAGTAGGGCTGGGAAGTAGTTTTATTTTTTAGGGTCGCCTTGCCTGGAAATATAGGCCTAGACCGAAGTTACACCTCAAAATTTTAGGGGTCGACTTGTACTTGTATATACAGTATATATATATATATATATATATATATATATATATATATATATATATATATATATATATATATATATATATATATGTATATATATATATAAATGTTTGTAAATATTGACATATATCTACATACCTATATATATGTACACACATACACACACACACACATACATATGGTCTTTAAGAACACTTTAACAGATGATCCAAGGTGCAATATAAAAACTGCAGGAGTTGTAATCTCTTCGAATTGATACTGGTGGCTACATTAAGAGGTGTGTTCTGGTATTTATGTTCACGTATTCACTCTTAAATATCGTGTGTCGCTCAATTATCTTAACCTTATATATTTTAAAGCCCTGTGGTTCAAACTCCAATTTCAATATTTAAGTTAAACCGATTTCTGTTTTTAACAAGTAGAATCTCGCTAATTTGAATTCATTTAACTGGTTTTATATAAAAAAGGTAAAATTACACATTTATTATTGAATAACCGTGCCTTACAAGGTATACCTATACTTATGTATACAACCATGAAATAATCATTAATTCTTCTAGGACAGCCTTCCTTATCCTTTTCTGGCTCTAGCACGCTTGTAGTCTGGTCTAGGCTATCTAGCACTCTCAAACTCTGGTTAAACTATGATCTCTAGAAGGATAAAGGAAGATGAAGTACTTTTTGATCATCTATTGTGCTAATTCCTCAAAACTAAAACCAAATGCTTCCATTGTTGAGAAAGGAAATAAGGACACCCGAGAAATGAGCACATACACACTGAAACATACACGGCTGGGTAATCAGCTGGATCATTTACCGCCATGTATGCAGCACTTCCCAGCACCCCCTTTCAGTTAATTTCAGCACCCCATTTTAAGAAACGCCGTCCCAAGAGAAGTCGGGCATAGTTCATATATGAGAAAAATCGATACAAGCGATTTCAGCTGTTAGGGACTCACATGATTAAATTGTTTACGCACTCTTTCATGCGTTCAGGAAGTGGATGTCGTGGCTGTGAATGAGCGCTTGATGATGTTCTGTATCCCGGAGTGGGTGGACTTGAGGTAAGACTCTCTAGAGACTGCTTCTTTCCTTCTAGCTCATCCAGTGTCTGCCTATTTTCCAACTTCCTTGACGACTGCCTCCTGTCTTCCAGTTCAACTAAGAAGTTTCTTCTTACTTCCCACACATATGGGTTCCGCTGTCTCTTCTACAACTAGTACGTTGGGATTGCGTTTCTCTGGAGTCTTCTTGCTCACTTACTGACTGGTTCGCGCCTCTCCTATTATATTAACTGCTTCACTTCCAAAATAATTTCCGTGTGATACTTATTTTTTTAGATTTTAATCCTTCTTGTAAGTTTCTTCAGGTTATGTTTATTATTGGTAATATGTCATCATTTAGTTTCATATGTAGACTGTATATAATTGCATATACGAGAGTGGGGGCAGGGTACTTAAAGCAATAACTACTAATTGCTATAAATATATTAACAAAACATATGGACAATTTCATTATTCATTACAAGACAATCACGAGCTTTCATGGCCTCGATGGCGCAGTAGGCAGCGCGTCAGTCTCATAATCTGAAGGTCGTGAGTTCGAGCCTCACTCGGGGCATACTTTTCATAAATGCCATACGAAATAGCGAGCCTAGTCGGCGGGCATTCCTGTTGACGAGAGAAATGACCAGGCATTATGAAAAGTTATGTTATGGAAAATTTTTTACGATCATTCTTAAATATATTCTGAAATCTTGCTCATGGCTATGTAGTCCCCGATGTATTATGTGGTTCATTAACAATTCTCTTATTGAGCCAATCTTTACACTATATTCCTTCCTTTAAATTTACACGCAAGGTAATTATCAAGCTACACAATATCTCCATGGTAATGCTTACTACTCCCAACTGGCATCGTAGGGCACTTCTGCCTTTTCATTCATTCATATATATATATATATATATATATATATATATATATATATATATATATATAAGTGGAAGTCGACCCCTAAAATTCTGATGAGTAATTTAGGTCTTGGTCTATATTTCCAGGTAAGGCGACCCTAAAAATGATACAGCTCTACTTCTCCAGCCCTACTGTATGGAGGAAAGGAAAAATACTACGGTATGTCATAAACTGTTCTGACAAATTCTTAAAACACTCAAGTCAAGGAAATTTATCCTGTCCTTACCAAAAAGGTGTTTCAATTGAATTATAATTGTGTTGGGCTGCAGGTGAAGTGGTGTACAAGCAGTTACACTGTGTATGCAATTTCACTTGTTTATCCCACAGTGGTAAAGTTTCGCATTTTATTTTCGACATACAAAAAAGATTCGAATGTCGACTTAAACGCAGACATATGCGGTATATATAACATAGGTTAATATATTATATATGATATATATATACACACGTAAATAACATATATGTATATATACCATATCTATAATGCATATATGAATTGTAAGCATGTATGTATGTATGGATATATGTATGCATATAAGTAGACATATACAAAAATGTGTGCGTGCGTGTGCATGTGTGTTTCCGTAAGTGGATACACGCGCGCGCAGATGGGCCCGTTATCTCTTCTACAACTACTACTTTGGGAATACGTTTCTCTGCAGACTGATTGCTCTTCTTCAGCTCACCTAGACACTAGCTCCTAGCCTCCAACTCACCTTGGACTACCTTCAGTTCAGCTGAGGACTGCCTCCTGTTCTCCAAGTCACCTGGAATGGTATCAACGAACGTTCTTAGGTAGGTGCCCCTTCGTCCCCAACTTATCTGGTACTGTATTCTCTCTAGCTCACCTGGGACTGCTCACCTGTAACTCAGCTGGGGACCGACTTTTCTCCAACTCATCTGAAACTACCTCTCATGGGAACTTCCTCTTATCCCTATTACTCATACTTATTGACTACCTCTTTGTCTCCTACTTACCTGGTTACATTAGGATTGAACTTTGGTAGACGGGTAGAGTAGAATACATCCTTTTCACGTATATGATACAAGGATTGTGGTAATCTGGTAAAGGTTTAAATTGTTGCAATCTTCATAAAAGTCTGTTACTGAGCTAAAGTACTGCAGCCACACCTTGTTTCCCTTCCTGTGCGACCAGGCTTCTGCATTCCCCTGAATTCGCTTCGTGCTTCTAGTAGAGTAACTGTTTCAATTTCAATTTGATTTTTAAAATGCGGATTTTTCATTAAAAAAATCCTAATTGGAAACTTCTTGTCTTTTTTATTGGGGGTAGGTCATCATTTACTTTCATATTTATATATATATATCATTACATATACGTGTTTGGGGATAAGTAGTTCATCGGTAACTACTGATTACTATTAATGTATTAACATTAACACATGGATAGTGGCGTTCTTCTTTGCAAGGAAATCATCAGTATATACAGCCTCGATGGCGCAGTAGGCAGCGCGTCAGTCTCATAATCTGAAGGTCGTGAGTTCGAGCCTCACTCGGGGCACAATTTTCATCTATGTCATACAAAGTATGTTAAATGAATAAACAAGCGGATCTGACCGACGGGCATGGCCATATACAGGCACAATTGAAACCGTTAAACGAGTGATATGTATAAAACAACTCCATTTCCCGAGACCTGATGTATGGAAATAAAGAAAAAAAAAAGTTTAAACTGTCCCAAGATACTTTTCTAAAACACTCAAGTCTCAACTGAGTTTTAACACGAGTAAAATAGTCTAATCAAACTTTAACGAACTATTCTAACCAAAAATGAGTTTCAGTTGGATAATAATTGTGGTGGGCTGCGATTTATGAGAGGTGGTGGACAACGAGTTAGGTTATGCAGGTAGTTTCTCTTCTTTATCCCTCATGGGTAAAGTTCCACATTTTATATTCGACATTCAACTAGACTTCAACGGCATATATGGCATATATATAATATAGGCTAATGTGTATATATATGTATATATATAAATTGTAAGCAAGTGTACCAGTATGTGTATGTAAGTATAAGCATGTATATAGGACTGTATATATGTGTATGCATACACATACATATACAAATATGTCCATGTGCTTGTGCGCATGCACATGTACACACATGTGTATGCGCAAACACACATATGTTTATATACATACATACATACATATATATATATATATATATATATATATATATATATATATATATGTGTGTGTGTGTGTGTGTGTGTGTGTGTGTGTGTGTGTGTGTGTGTGTTTATATATGTATATATATATATATATATATATATATATATATATATATATATATATGTATGTATGTATGTATGTATGTATGTATTTCGTTTCTCATAACTTATCTTCATGCTACTTTCCTCTTCTAGTCTCGAAAAAGAAGCCATAATGTTTGTTATTTCACTAGCCTGGGGGGGGGGGGGTAGCTTCGGCTCTTGTTTGGGTGGCTAGGAAGGGTCCGGTATGGGCCACTCTATTCTGGCTTGGCTGTGCATTTATATTCACACACACATCTATCTGCATATATAAATATAAATACACACACACACACACACACACACACACACACACACACACACACACACACACACACACACACATATATATATATATATATATACACATACATACAGCTATATATGTATATATAGATATGTATATACATACCTATATACATATATATTCACACATGTATATGTATTTACATGTGTCTATATATGTATGTGTGTGTGCTCTATAAGAACATTTTAACATTCCAGAAGATCCAAGATGCATAATAAAAAATGCAAATATTAGT
>NC_091581.1:28180010-28185010 GCF_042767895.1 Penaeus vannamei
CTAGAACAAACATGAACAATGCTGTTCATTTTAACAATAATGTCACATTATTACATAGCCTCGATGGCGCAGTAGGCAGCGCGTCAGTCTCATAATCTGAAGGTCGTGAGTTCGAGCCTCACTCGGGGCATAATTTTCATAGATGCCCTACGAAATGGTGTGAAATGAATAAACACAAAATATATCACACACAGACATACACATCTATTCACTCGCTTATTGAGTATACTGCTATAAGAGTCAGATGGTTCCAGGTACCTAATAAAAAAACTGCTGACATTTTTGACAAAAAGGCTAGTATTATTTTACGAAACATATTACTGTATTTGCACAATAGGCATTGTATTTTTCTGAATCAACATTGATGATTACTTTGTTGAATATTTAAGTATTTACTCGCACATAATCGCTCTTAAATATAATGTGTCAGTTATATTAACCCTATATATATATATATATATATATATATATATATATATATATATATATATATATATATATATATATATATCAGTACTTTAACTCTATAGTACAATGTCGATAATTTAGGGAAATTACTCATATCAATTTCTGTCGGGAATTTATTGAAAGGATTAAAAAAAGTAAAATTACACATTTAGATTATTAAATAACCATGCTTTGCAAGGTACATCTGTAGATATGTATAAAACCAAGAAAAGTAATTAATCTTCTTAGAAAAGCGTTTCTTAACCATTTCCATCAATAGCACGCTGTAGTCAGGTATAGTAGTTTATCACCGCCTAAGACTTCCTAACATCTGGCTAGTATAAAGATAAATGAAAGTGAAGTAAATTACTACTTGATCATTTATTTTGCGAATTCCTTATGAATAAAACCCACTGCGTCGTTGATATTAAACGGAATAAGAAAATCCGAGAAAAAGAAAGGACTGACGAACTGGATAATCAGCTGAATATTTTACGGTCATGCATTCAACACTTCCCAGCACCTCCTTAAATTTATTTCAGTATTCCGAGGGGGTGCTAGTAACACAGGTTAATTACCGCTGTTCTAGGAGAAATTGAGTATATTCTCAGTAATTGAAAATGTGATACCATCGATTTCATCAGTCATGGACAAGGTCACGTGTAAAATTGATTACCCGATCTTTTCTGCGTTTAGGTAATAGTTGTGGTAATTAGGGATAAACGCTTGAAGATGGTCTGTCTCTCTTTGAGGTAAAACTTCCTAAATATTACTTGATTCTTTCCAGCTCTCCTGCTGTCTGCCTCTTTTCCAACTCACCTAGAGAATGTGGAGAATGACTCCTGTCTTCTAACTCAACTAGGAAGTGTCTTCACGCACACTGTTATCTCTTCTACAACTACTACTTTGGGAATGCGTTTCTCTGGAAACTATTTGATCTCCTCCAGCTCACTTAGGGACTGCCTCTTAGCCCCCAACGCCCCTGGGACTGTCTTCTGTTCACATGGAAACTGCTTCATTTCATCCATCTCTCCTGGAATTTTTCTTCTTCCGAACCCACCTTGCTTCTCTTATCTTCTCTTATCCAACTCTCCTTCGTCAGTATCCTGTTTCCTAATTCACCTGAAGACTGCTTCTCTCCAACTCACCTTACATTATCCACTTCACGTGAGGACTGCATTCTCTCCTTTGAATTATCTGAGAATTGACTCATTTTCTCCAACATAGCTGGCGTGTCTTCTTAGTTTACCCGTTGGCTGCCTCCTCTCTCCTAACTTATCTGGGACTACATTTTCTCCAGCTCACCTGTGACTACTCATCTGTTACTCACCTGGGAACTATCTTCTCTCCAACAAGTTACTTGAGATTGCCCTCGCTTCACTGAATCCCTTGTGGACTGCCTCCTCGGACTAAACTCATACCTATGGACTACCTCTTCCTCTCCTTGGGATTCAACCTTGGTAGTGGGATAATGTATAATCCTATTCAAGTATATGACTCACGTGAGGTCTGATATTCTTATAACCAGTTTCGAATTTTGCAATTTGTAGCGGGCGCTCTTCATAAAAGTCTTAAAGTATAGCTCGAAACACGGTCCCCCATCCTGTGTGACCATACTTTTATGTCCCCCGAATTCGCTTAGCACTTCTTCTATTATGGTCACTGATTCATTTCTAAATTAAAATCTATAACATACTTATTTTTCAAAGGTGTACTTTTTTTCTTATAATTATTGACCATCATTTAGTTTCCTGTATATACACATACATGTATGTGTATAGGGGGAGGGTGCATATGTGTAGACAGAGTAATAACTGATTACCTTTAATCAGTACACAATCACATGGGCACTGCTCAATGAAATAAGAATTTCAGCTGAGCATACGACCTCGATGGCGCAGTAGGCAACGAAGCTAACGACTTTCTTCTCTACCTGATAGCTACTACTGTTCATCTAAACAGGAAATTCCACATTCAATATGGCCTCGATGGCGCAGTAGGCAGCGCGTCAGTCTCATAATCTGAAGGTCGTGAGTTCGAGCCTCACTCGGGGCATAATTTTCGTAGAGAATAGGGTAAAACGAATACACATTAAAAATAAAGTATAGGTATGGTACCCATGAGGCAGACAATTTCACTCACACACATGCATATATTTACACACAAACACACACGCACACTTATAAATACATATATATGTATATATATACACAAATACATACACACATACATACTCATATACACATGTGTATATATGTATATGTATATATGGAGTGTCCTCTGACGAGGCTGAGGTAGAGGAGGTTGCTGAACCCCTTCTGGAGCGTCCTCTGTCGAGGCTGAGGTATAGGAGGTCGCTGAACCCCTTCCTGGAGCGTCCTCTGTCGAGGATGAGGTATAGGAGGTCGCTGAACCCCTTCCTGGAGCGTCCTCTGTCGAGGATGAGGTATAGGAGGTCGCTGAACCCCTTCCTGGAGCGTCCTCTGTCGAGGCTGAGGTAGAGGAGGTCGCCGAACCCCTTCCTGCAGCATCCTTCTCGTCGTGGCTGAGGAGGAGGCCGCTGAACACCTTAATGTAGAGTCCTCCTCCATCGAGGCTGAGGAAGTCGTTGAACTCCAGACTGGCTTGACCATCCCGTTCCCCAACCCAGAGACCCAGGACGGCCCCTGCGTCCTGCCCCAGGAAGAAGAGAGGGAACCCCCTGCCTTCTTTTCTTCACAGTAATCCGAGTCCCGCTCTACGGCCCTGCGTACGCCGACCACAAACGCAAGGCCAGCAGTTCCCCCGCCCGTGAACCAAAGGAGAAGCGATATCTTGAACAGGAGACCACACTCAAGATCTTCCATGACGTGCGAGGTCTCGTCTTGGGCAAGGGCGGCTGCAAGATGAGAGCCCTCTGCGACAGGTACCAAGTCAAAGTCTTCTATCTGGATGAGGACATCGTGACCACCAAAGGTCGTCCAGCTGATTTGTTCAACTTCAAGAGTGATCTCCTTGGGATTATGGGACGAGCATAGACTAAGGCTATTAATTCCGCGAATGAGAATATATATATATATATATATATATATATATATATATATATATATATATATATATATGTATGTATATATGTATGTATGTATATACACTCATCAATCTCTTTTTTCTCTCTCTCACTATATATATATATATATATATATATATATATATATATATATATATATATATATATACATATACATACATATATATATATACATATATACATACACACACACACACACACACACACACACACACACACACACACATATATACATATATGTATTTATATATAAATATATATATATATATATATATATATATATATATATATATATATATATATATATATATATGTGTGTGTGTGTGTGTGTGTGTGTGTGTGTGTGTGTGTGTGTGTGTGTATCTATTTATGAAATATGTATATTATCTACCTATCTAGTTCTCTCTCTCTCTCTCTCTCTCTCTCTCTCTCTCTCTCTCTCTCTCTCTCTATATATATATATATATATATATATATATATATATATAAGTATATGTTTATATCAATATATATATATCAATATTTATCATTATATATATATATATATATATATATATATATATATATATATATATATATATATATATATATATGTACACACACACACAAACGGCTTGCCTTCTTCAGATTCTTCTCCATCAAAATCTTTTTCTGCGTTAAATCGGCGTTAAGGATATCTACGACCTTCATCGGTCTTATCACTCACCCTCTTAATCATAATGAATATTCAACCCACATTCCATTCTTATTGTCATATGTGAAATGATTTGGGATTTCGTGGTACAGTAACGTCGATTCTAGTCGATTCGTTTTGCGTTTCTCGAAGAAAGATGCTAGTTGAGTCGCTGAAAGTGTCTTATTCTCAATATTGTCGCTTGACATCCTTTCATCATAAAACACTTCATTTTTATTCTGTAGATACCTTTATAGGGGTATCCCCAAAACACAGCTACCGCCGCACACACAAACACAGACACATGCACACACGAACATACAGCTACACACACACATGCATTCACGAACATACAGCTACACACACGCACACACACACACACACACGAACATACAGCTACACACACACACACACACACACACGAACATACAGCTACACACACACACACACACGAACATACAGCTACACACACACACACACGAACATACAGCTACACACACACACACACACACACGAACATACAGCTACACACACACACACACACACACACACACACACACGAACATACAGCTACACACACACACACACACACGAACATACAGCTACACACACACACACACACACGAACATACAGCTACACACACATACACATACATGCACACACACAAACACACACACACATACCTGTACATCAATACCTTATTTTCTTGGAACATCCTCTTTGCTATATCCTTAGTAGATATTAGCCACTTCCACTGTATACGCTTCTTCGCCACTTCATGTTCAGACATCGTAGCGGTAGTTGAGAACCGG
>NC_091581.1:28200010-28205010 GCF_042767895.1 Penaeus vannamei
GAGAAAATCTATAGAGGTCTTAGGCTTGGAGAAAGGGCTTTTGCTGCGTTTTCCTCTGAAGTAATATTTTGGAATCTAAACTGTAATTATGTGAGTTTTGATCGGATTAGTTATTTTTTTGTGTCTTACTTTATAAGGCATAGTGTTTTACAGGCTGTGTGGAATGTCTCTTTATTTATTTATTTATTATTAGTGCATTATTTGAAAAGACTTCCCAAAAGCATTAATGATTCCTTAATAAGAAAACTGCCTCTTTGACTGCCTCGTTGGTTGCAACCTACATGGTAACCTTAGGATTCTACCATGGCTGTGGGGAAATGTCAATCATATTCCATTCATGTATTTGGCAAACATACGAGGTCTATGGTATTCGTATAGAGCTTTTGAACTGTTGCAATTTGTAGCAGGTGCTGTATCTAAAAGTTTTAAAAGTTGAGCTCAATACTGTGCTGAGCTTAGGTATCACCGCCATCTACATTCACCTAATCTGATTTGTGTTCCTCCCATCATTGTAAATGTTTCAGGTCCAAATGAATTTCCGAGATATTTATTCTTCAAACTTTGTTTTTTTTCAAGTTCTTTAAAAAATATATATTATTGGTAGTAAGTGACCATTTGTCTGGGGATTAGTGGATATATGCAGACATTAATAACTATTAATTGTAATTACTACTAATTATATCACAAGCAGATATAACCGGGAATTTCTGCACTTGAAATGGCCTCGATGGCGCAGTAGGCAGCGCGTCAGTCTCATAATCTGAAGGTCGTGAGTTCGAGCCTCACTCGGGGCAAAGTTTTCATCTCTTCCATAAAAACAGAGAAAATAAGCAAACATGAAAGGTAAAAGGTAAAAGGTAAAAGTTTTCAGTCTACTAGTAAAGAGTTTCACCCTCATTTTATGAATGCTCAGCAACTACCAATTTCACCAGAAATAGAAATAGTTTCAAGGGATATTTGTATGGCACTGTAAATTGCACTATTTTTTGTAATTAGAATAATTTAATATCTACGCATTTTTTACTTTCTTTGGACGTACACATTTGAAGCGAAACTTACATGCTTATATGTTTGGTTTTATTAGAAATGCAACCCAACACCTAATTTAAAGAATCTGAACTTATCATGTGGTAGAATACATCATTCTATGATCGTTTTTTTTTATACCATATTCGGCGCAAATTGAAAATAACGGAGTTGTAAAGGGTATAAAATCCACGGTTTCCAGGAGCCGCAGTCACCTTCCGCCTCCAGCGCCGCGACAAAATGACAAAAAGTCGTTAAGAGCGACGAGAAATCGGACGGATTTGTAGCGGATGACGTAAGCAAGGAAATCAAATGAGCCAATTAGATTCGTGCGTGAACGTGACGTGAACATAGATACTCAATAGAACCAATCAGATATAGAATAGATCATCACGTGACAATAGAAGCTGGGCCTAGGAGAAGGCAGATGAAATTCAAATCAGTTCCATCATGGCTAGACAGTGTGGAGGGTGTTAGAACAAAATATTTTGATTTCACTGCGAAATATCAACAAAATAACGAAGCAAGCTTACTAAATCTACGAGATCACGGTGTACTGCCAGTAGACGTACAATGCCCGCGCTGTAAGACATCGTGTCATTACAGAAATGACAAACACGAGTGGGTTTGTGGTGCATGGAAAAGGGCCCCAAAACAAAACGAAGAAAACAGTGTAACTTTACTGTAAGCGATTGTAATTCCTACCAACAGCGACCTGGAATAGCCCGACGATCCCAGTGACCCGCAGTCTGGTTCGTCTGGAGTTTTGCCTGAAGGTAAGATGAGGTTAAAACTGTCCCTGGGTCTGGGTCTCTCCTGCCGGAACATAAGAGGTGAAGATTTTGTAGATCAGGCGGGGGTGGGGGGGCGACAGCCCTCCCTGTAAGGGGTTTTAAGTGGGTGGAGCCCCTATCCAACCCGGAAATGTGATAATATACTATGCTTACTTGTATTCTACCGATATTTCTCGAAATTCCCAGATATGTAGGCCTATAATACCCTCCCAACTATCGAGACCGATATCGTAGTTATTCTTCGTTTGCGAAAGATTCGAAGTGCTAGATTCGTTCGAAAAACTACGAAAGCTATTGGAAAGTTACTCTATTCACCGAAAAACTGGTGTGGGGTAGCATTTCCAAATTTACCACATGTTTATATATGCTTATATGTTTACTATGCGAATATGGCTGATAGAAACATTTTGTTTATCAGTTTATTGTAAGTTAATTTAATTCAGTGTTTTACTTTGAACTTTTTACATACATATAAATATTTTTTACTTTGTTTTAGGCCTGTAAACATATTGATCTTGTAATTCTTTCTAATGCTCGGTAACTATTCAACATAACGGGTTTTCAGATCCTAAGGTTATGTAAGTGTGATCTATCTAATTTAGATGCCATTCTTTGTTATGTTAATTTTGTTACACATGTAAAAAAATGGTATGTAGTTTTTTGCAATTTGCTTGTCGAACTGTTCGTATCAGTGCTTACGGGAATAGTGATATGAATAAATACCATCACGTCACACAGACACACACACACACACACACACACACACACACACACACACACACACACACACACACACACACACACACACACACACACACACACACACACACACACACACACACACACACACACGCACACGCACACGCACACACACATACACATATATACACATATAAATAAATTGCACTTTCATTTTATTAGCCGCTTTCTGTATAACTATATATATAACATATATATTAGATATTCATAATTTAAAACGAGCATACCTATGAGTACGCGGGGAAATCCAGGTATATATGCATAGGATATGTATACAGACCTTTTTATGTGAATATCCATTTCTGCGTGTACTCCCAAGATTATGTAACATCATGCTGGAACCATTAAAATTGCAAGACATACTTCAAGGAAAAATATTACACGACCGCCATTATTTCCAGGGAAGACATTGCCCAAAAAGAACTGAATAAGAGATCCATTACGCACTTACGTAACACATCACGTCCATAAATGTGTGAATAATGAGATTTGTCAGACTCTCTAAAAAACACAAGTAACGACGAGTCAATTTTGTCATTTGATTTTGTTATCATCATTGCAATAACTCTGCGAATGAATAATGGGTCTGCAAGATTATGTGTTGCTGATTCGTAAATAAAAGATATTCCAGGAGTTTTGAAATACGAAGGCGAAAGAGTATTTTGATATTTCATTTATAACAATAGGATTATTCATCAAATAACTATATAAAAAATTCAATCCGACCAACTTTTTTGAAAATCATCAAGTGTACTTTTTTGTTATCGGCTTCTCTTGCTTATACACTTATGAAAGTACGTTCAGAGAAGCGTATTCATGAAAAAACAGCTAAATACTTAGGGAATAAATAAATACATAAAGCATTACAAAACAAATGAGGAAGAGGAAGTCTTTTGCGCAAATTGAATTCATTCTAAAATCACGATTATCAAAGAAACTGGTATTACATAATTGATACAGTAATTAGCGGTGGAGAACGATACGGCATTAAGCTTTGAGAATTATTTATACGATCCTATTATTTGTTTATTACTCATTCTCTTTGGGATAAATAGACTGCATAAATTTGGTATTATTGACAAGACAACAATAACAAAGAGCACAGAAAGAATAGCTTATTCTAGATCAAAGATTTATTCAACATGTATTTTATCATCATCCTTAACCGAAGTTTAAATCTTCTTATACTCTTGGTAGGTAAACCCCTTACAGCTCAGTGAGGGCGGAGTCACGTTGTGCGGTTCATATATACAGTACGTGTGTATATATATATATATATATATATATATATATATATATATATATATATATATATATATATATATATATATGTGTGTGTGTGTGTGTGTGTGTGTGTGTGTGTGTGTGTGTGTGTGTGTGTGTGTGTGTGTGTGTGTGTGTGTGTGTGTGTGTGTGTGTAAATGTATGTGTATGTGTATACATATGTGTGTGTGTGTGTGTGTGTGTGTGTGTGTGTACATATGTGTGTGTCTATACGGTTTTTAATGTCTATATAATTAATGAATTCAAAAATTTATTCCATATCTATCGGCTCGGTTTTATATAAACGAGGTCAAGGCCCAACACCTTGCAGACAATGTAATACTCCTTGAGAGATCTGCATTTCTGATGAAAACGAATTGCTTAACATTCCTTCAAAGTGGCTGAAACTGCATCGCGGGCAGTGCATCATTTAAAGCATGTAGCGTAGCATCAGTGGCATGACATCGCGACCAAGTATTATCCTAAGATGCTCGGATCAATTCGGGTTAATGGTTTCCACGTGGACTGCGATCGGATAACACCATCTATAGGCATGGTCCCCCTGTGTTGTGTGTATTGTGATGACGGATGTGCACCACCAATGGACACATCAGTAGGGTGTAGGACAGAGAGTTAACACTGGTCTGACAACACGTACATATGGACTGATCTGGAGACATGTTAAAGGCATGGACTGTTCCCGCTATGTTTAAGTATTAAATACATTCAAGTATAGATATGGAGATATGCACATGTATATCACTGTACACACTATGTATTGAGATACAGAAGCGTGCTTGGCAAGCAGTGTGAAGTATTGACTTTCCACGAATAATCTAGGCACTTGCATTGCTTCTTATTTGATATGCTAATGCTACGAAAATTTTGCCCCGAGTGAGGCTCGAACTCACGACCTTCAGATTATGAGACTGACGCGCTGCCTACTGCGCCATCGAGGCCATACTTATGAGAGAAATTTATGGTTTCATAAACAAAACAAATACATTATA
Source organism: Penaeus vannamei (assembly GCF_042767895.1). Taxonomy (NCBI): domain Eukaryota; kingdom Metazoa; phylum Arthropoda; class Malacostraca; order Decapoda; family Penaeidae; genus Penaeus; species Penaeus vannamei. The sequence continues at coordinate 28,204,863 of NC_091581.1, forward strand.
GCCTTATTGTGTTAATATATTTAACAATTGTCAAATCTGTCTACATACATACATACATTACCTCCCTAGAACATGTGTATGTATATATGAGAAGACCATTCCCAGGTAGACATTCTTCGTTGGTACTGAGGTTGATTCTAGAATGAAA
>NC_091581.1:28210010-28215010 GCF_042767895.1 Penaeus vannamei
AGGGTGCAGAGAACGGCTGGGGGAGGGAGGGAGGGGGGGGTGCAGAGAACGGATGGGGGAGAGGGAGGGGGGAGGGTGCAGAGAACGGCTGGGGAGAGGAGGGGGGAGGTGCAGAGAACGGATGGGGGAGAGGGAGGGAGGGTGCAGAGAACGGATAGGGGAGAGGGAGGGGGAGGGTGCAGAGAACAGCTGGGGAGAGGGGGGAGGGAGGGGGAGGGTGTAGAGAACGGCTGAGGGAGAGGGAGGGGGGAGGCCAGAGAACGGATGGGGGAGAGGGAGGGGGTGCAGAGAACAGCTTGGGGAGAGGGAGGGAGGGAGGTGGGAGGGTGCAGAGAACGGATGGGGAGAGGGAGGGAGGAGGAGGGTGGAGAGAACGGACGCGGGAGGGAGGGGAGGGTACAGAGAACGGATGGGGAGGGAGGGGAGGGTGCAGAGAACAGCTGGGGAGGAGGGAGGGGAGGGGGAGGGCAGAACGGCTGGGGGAGAGGAGGGGGGTGCAGAGAACAGCTGGGGAGAGGGAGGGAGGGAGGAGGGTGGAATGGATGCGGGAGAGGGAGGGGGGTGCAGAGAACGGCTGAGGGAGAGGGAGGGGAGGGGAGGGTGCAAAGAACAGCCGCGAGGGAGGCCAAGGGGAACACACACACACGGGAACTGCTCCTGTACACGCGCTCGCACCATTGTTGTTACCAATCTAATTAATTTTTGTGGTGGCACCTCTCTCTCTTCCCCTCGCCCCCTCCCCCCCCCCCTCCTCTTTCTCTCCCTCTCCTTCCCTCTCTCTTTCCTTTGCCTCCCCGCTTCTACCTTGCTTTCTCTCATTGCTCTTCGTCTGCCTGTCTTTCTTTTCTCTCTGTCTCTTTCTTTCCCTCTCTCTCTCTCTCTCTCTCTCCATCTCTTCCCTCTCCCCTCTCCTCTCTCCTCTCCCTCCTCCTCTCTCTCTCCCTCTCTCCCTCTCTTTCTTCCTCCCCCTCTCTCTCTCACTCCCCTCCCTCTCTTCTCTCTCTCTCTCTCTCTCTCTTTCTCTCTCTCTCCCTCCCTCCTTCCCTCTCCCTCTCCTCCCTCCCCCTCTCCCTCCCCTTCTCTCACTCTCTCTCTCCCTCTCTCTCTCTCTCTCTCTCTCTCTCTCTCTCTCTCTCTCTCTCTCTCTCTCTCTCTCTCTCTCTCTCCCTCCCTCCCTCCCTCCCTCCCTCCCTCCCTCCCTCCTTCCCTCTCCCTCTCCCTCCCCCCCTCTTTCTCTATCCTCCCCCTCTCTCTTCTCTCTCTCTCTCTCCCTCCCTCCTTCCCTCTCCCTCTCCCTCTCCCCCCCTCTTTCTCCCCCCCCCTCTCTCTCTTCCTCCCTCTCTCTCTCTCCCTCCCTCTCCCTCCCCCCCCTCTCTCTCTCTCTCTCTCCCTCTCTCTCTCTCTCTATCTCTCTCTCTCTATCTCTCTCTCTCTCTCTTTCTTCCTCCCTCCCTCCTCCCTGCCTTTCTCCCTCTCTCTCTCCCATCCCTCCTTCCCCTCCCTCTCCCTCCCCCCTCCTCTCTCTCTCTCTCCATCCCTCCTTCCCTCCCCTCCCCCTCTCCCCCCCCGCAAGTGGCGCGTGTCCATTGTTTCCTAAATCACTCTCTATGAAAAGACCGAGAGTGGGTATTCGCGGGGGGGGGGGGGGGGAGTGTCTTTTATATATATCTGTGAGGTGGAAGAATTCATTCAGTTGTCATCTTGGCGATTTGTTGATGCTGTTCTCTCTCTCTGTCTCCTCCGTGTCGCCTCGTGATCTTGGGTCTTATTTTAATCGTCTTCTTAATCTTATTTGATTTTTTTTTCTTGTTCTTTTTTTAAATTCCTTTTTGTTTCTTTTTTTTTTTCTTTTCTCTGTGTCTCTCTCTGTCTTTTCTTTTTTCTAGTCGCTGTCTCTTTTTTTTCTCTCTCTCTCCATCTCCTTCTCCTTCTCCTCTTCTCTCTCTCTCCCTCTCTCCTCTCTACCCCTCCCTCATCGATCCCCTGCCCCCTCCCAACCCTCCCTCCCCCTCTCCTCCCACTCTTTCCCCTTTATCTCTCTCTCTCTCTCTCTCTCTTTCCCTCTCCCCCCTCTCTCTCTCTCTCCTCTCTCTCTCTCTCTCTCTCTCTCTCTCTCTCTCTCTCTCCTTCTCTTTTACCTCTCTGTGTGTGTGTCTGTCTGTCTGTCTGTCTGTCTCTCTCTCTCTCTCTCTCTCTCTCTCTCTCCCTCTCTCCCTCCCTCTCCCTCCTCCCTCTCCCCTCTCTCCTCTCTCCCTCTCTCCTTCCCTCCTCTCTCCCTCCTTCCCTCCCTCCCCCTCTCTCTCCTCTCTTCCCCTTCCACTCTTTCCCCCTTTCTCTCTCCCTCCCTCCCTCCCTCCCTCTCTCTCTCTCCCCCCCTCTCTCTCTCTCTCTTTTATTATTCCGTTGGAAGTCACCGGTGGATGATGTGTGCACAGCCGAACAAGACTGCACCGTCACCCAACCTTGCCAGAGTACTCATGAATGCACAGAATGTACACTGATGCATCGAGGTGTGAGGAAAGGGAGAGGGAAATGTGAGGGAAGGGTAGGGATAGGAGGAATAGGAGAGGAGGAATGGGAGAGAAGAGAAGGAAGAAGAGGAATAAGAGAGGGGAGGAGGAATAGGAGAGAGGAGAGGGAATAGGAGGAATGGGAGTGAGGAGATGGAAGAGGAGGAATAGGAGAGAGGAGATGGAAGAGGAGGAATAGGAGAGAGGAGAAGGAAGAGGAGGAATAGGAGAGAGGAGATGGAAGAGGAGGAGTAGGAAAGAGAAGGAAAAAGAAAAACGAGAGAGAGCAGAAGGAAGAGGGGGAATAGGAGAGAAGAGATGGAATCAGATCAGATAAAAGGAGGGAAAGGCAAAGAGGCGAAGTAAACCGAAAGGCGAACGTAAGAAATGAATGAAGGAAGAAAAAAAAATAGACTGCAAGAATCGTAATCACGAAAGAAGAGGAATAAAATATAATAAATATGTTTAAGAAAACAATACTTAATAAACCAATAACTTTAACCTGTACAAGAAAACCCTAAAAAAAAAAACATTTCTCTCATATCTTTGCGGGCGGGGGAGTGGCGTGAGAGTTGTATGTTGATGAAATGGAATAACAGGAGAAAACGATAGATAAGAACTATAAGGAAAGAGAATAATTAAATGAAATTTCAATTAGGAAAGAAGGATTGGCACACAAACACACATACATACACAAACACATACACACCCACCCACCTAGACACACACACACACAACCGCCCCTCTCCACAGACACACAACCTCCCCCCCCCCCCACACACACAACCCACCCCCCCCCCCCCCCACACACACACACACGCACACACCGAGGACCCAGAGGAAGACAACCTAAGGAACGCGTATGGCCGGGGACAAGACAGGGACACACACAGCGAAGAAAAATCCTATTGACTGAACGGACGCTGTATACTACGGCAGAAGAAGGAGGGAAGGGAGGGAGTAGAGGGATGGGGAGGAAGGAGAGCAGGGGATGGGGTTGCGAAACGGGGGATGGGGTAGGGAGCGAAGGGAAGGGATAGGGGAGGGAGCGAGGGAAGGGAGGAGGAGTGGGGGGAAGGGGAGGGGCGCTATATACTACGGCAGAAGGGGTTGCGGGGAGTGGGGATGGGGTGAGGGAGGGAGTGGGGGGATGGGGTGAGGAGCTGGAGGGAAGGGGGGAGGGACCGGGGGGAGGGGGAGGGAGGGAGTGGGGGAAGGGAGGGGCTATATACTACGGCAGAAGAAGGAGTTGCAGGGAGTGGGAGGGGAAGGGGAAGTGGGGGGATGGGGTGAGGGAGCGGGGGAAGGGAGGGAGGGGCGCTATATACTACGGCAGAAGAGGACCCACTGTGTTGAAAGGGAGTGGGGGGGTTCGGGGGCTTCTGGAAGGGGTTGCGAGGAGCGGGGGAAGGGGGAGAGGAAGGAGAAGGGAGCGGGGAAGAGGAGGGAACGAGGGGATGGGGGAGGGGAAGGAGGGGGGGAGTGGGAAGGGAGGAAGGGTGGGGAGGAGGGAGGTGAGGGATTGGGGGAAAGTGTACCCAGAAGTGGGTAGGCGTGGGTGTTTTGGGAAAGGGGTAGGGGGTTACAGTGGCTTGTTCAGGGTTTGAAGGGGAAAAGAATAGATTGTGGGAGGGGGAAGGGGTGGGTGACGTGGGTTGGCTTGTGGGTTGGGTTAGAGAGGGTACGAAAAAGTTGGTTGAAAAAGGATTGAAGAGGATAAAAAAAAGGAACTTGAAGGGGGGAGAAGGGAGAATAAGCTGTTGGTACCTGGAGAAGAATGGCAAACAGTACCAAGAATGGAAGTATCACTTGGTATGCAATGGTACTCAGGTCTTCCAGGAGCAGAGAGGTACTGGAAGGTTTTGTGGTAATAAGGTATGTATATGGTAGATGACAATACACTTACAAATAGTAATCTTAGGAGGAATAGCGAATGGTATCACAGAGAATACCATGATAAGGATAAAGGGGCAGGGATGTTACTAAAATGATGCTGGTTTTTAAGATACCAATAAAAAGAACTGAAGATTAATAAAAATGGGACAAATAACGGATGGTACACATACATTATCCTTAATACCATGTTATATTGTGGTTACATACATATATATATAATTTTTGTATTGGTATCATTATCATACGACTAATTTTATCACTATCGTTTTCACTCCATGATGATGAAACAAGAATAGTGATAATTAAATCGTATGAATGAGGCATAAAATCATTATAATTATAGGATAAGGATCACGAATTTTATATCAGTATCCTTTCATAAATTGTAATTTCAGTGTCGATCCTGAATTTGATTTATTGGGAAGTAAAATGCTGTTAATTAGCTATTTGTTATGTTTTTATTACTCTTTCATTACTGCTGCCTCTGTTTCTTTCTTTCTTTCCTTCTCTCCGTCTCTCTCTCTCTCTTTCTTTCTTCCCGTCTTCTTCTCTTCTCTTTCTTCTTCTTCTTCTTCTTCTTCTTCTTCTTCTTCT